>NW_008705576.1:730483-814486 GCF_000186865.1 Aureococcus anophagefferens
CGACCCGGAGACGACGGCAAGAGGGCTTTATTTCGAGCCTCTGAGGAGGGCGCGAGCATGCGTGCTCATGCTGCCCGGAAGTGGCGGTGGCGTCGGCCCGGGCATCGAGCGCGCGCCGCAGCCCTTTTCCGCGGCGCCGACGCGCCGCTGCCACGGAGGCATCTACATTCGGCTCGGACACGAGCTCGCGACGGGCGCAGCGCACTCCTGGGCCTACAAACGCGAAAGGGACGCCGCGTACGGCGGCGACGTCGCGGCGCTCATGGTCGACTGGTCCGTGATCCCGCGGCGACGGCTGCGGCGGCTCTCGATGCTCGAGTCGGCCGTCGAGGACGCCGTCGCCGGCGCGCGGTGGCTCCTGGACCGCCACGCCGGCGCGCGGCTCGTCGTCGTCGGGTTTTCCTTCGGCGGACCGGCGCTCTGGGCCGCGCTCGACAGACTCTCGGAAGCTTTCGGCGCGCGGCTCGCGGGCGCCGCGTCGGTGGCGGGGTCGGCGCGGGGCGGCGAGACATTCGCGGCCTTCGACACCGCGGCTTGCGTCGCGCGCTTCGCCGCGACAGGGCGACCGACCTTGTTCCTGCACGGCAGCCACGATAAGAACGTCGCGCTCCAGGTCAGCGAGCTCCTCCACGGCCGCGCCGTCGAGGCACAAGGCAGGTCAACGCTCGTGGTGATCAACCGCGCGGCGCACCTGCTCGACACGGCGCGCGACGTCGCGTACCGGACGCTGCGGGACTGGATCGCCGCCGCGCTCGACGGCCCCCCGGCCGAGGCCGAGACCGTGCGCCTCGGCGCGGAGCCGCGGCGCCCCTGGCGCGCGAAGCCGAGCCGCCGGCGGCTCCGCAAGGTCGCCGCCGCGCCCGGCCATCCGCTCCGCGGCCTCGTCGGCTACTCCGAGTAATGCCCTAGAACCCCTCGAGCGCCTCCTCGTGCTCCGCGTCGCGGGGCTGCTCGACGCGGATCGACACGGAGATGGTCGCCGTCGAACTCTCGACGTCGTGCCACCACCGCCGCGGGATCAGGAGCACGTCCCCGGGGCGCAGGTCCACCGCGGGGAGGTCGCCCGGGAGCACGTCCCGCTGCGCGCCGGGGGTGACGCGCAGTGCGCGCCACCGGGCCTCGTCGGCGCCCGGCGGCGCGAAGGCGACGCGCTTCGATCCGCGCACGTGGAGCAGCAGGCCGTCGCGCGCGTCCGTGTGCATGGGCGTGCGCATGCCTACCAGGCACGTCGGTGACGATTTTTCATCGTTTTTCCGGTCAAAATATCTCGAAAATCGTTTCGGCCGCAGGACGCTGGCGCAGGCCCCGGCTGTTCACGAACGCCAGCGAGTCGCCGCCGTGGACCGCGCGGCCCGCGCCCGCGAGCAGCCGCCGCACCGCCGCGGCGGCGAGCGCCGGTGCCTCGAGGCGCAGCTGGCCGGCGCGCGCGCCGCCGAGCAGCGCCGCGGCGGAGGCCGCCGCGCCGCTCCCGTTGCGCTCCTGCGACGCGATGTTCTCGCCGGGGAACGGCGCGAGCGGCGCGCCGGCGCCGCGCGCGACGGCGGCCTCGACGGCGGCGACGACGTCCGCGGCGACGGCGTCGCGCACGACCGTCGGCACGCCGTCGCGCAGGCGGCGGCCCAAATCGTTGCTGCAGAGCACGCGGTTCAACGAGAGGCTCAGGAGCTGCGGTGTGGGCTGCGGAGTAGGCTGCGGTGTGGGCTGCGGAGTGGGCTGCGGAGTGGGCTGCGCCGCCGCCGCCCTGGGCTGCGGAGTGGGCTGCGCCGCCGCCGCCGCCCTGGGCTGCGTCATCGCGCATCACCGCATGACTGCGTCGCGTTCAGGCTGCCGAGGAGCGCTGGAATGGTGCGCGCAGGCTGCCCGAGGAGCGGCCATCGTCCATTTCCCTCAACATCTCCTCAACGTGAAGGGCGGAGCAGCTCGCACACGCAATGCATATGCGTCGAGTCATCGAGACGGCGAGCTCCTAGCGCGCCCACATGTTCTGCCGGTGCGCGGCGGCGGCGCGCCACGCCGCGGCGCCGCTGCGCCGCGCGTCGTCCGCCGCGGCGGCGCCGCCGTCGCAGGCGCGCGTGGCCGCGCGCATGGCGCGCATCATCGTCGAGCTCGGGACGATCCAGCTGCGGAAGATGCGCAACGTCGACGTGGCCATCCGCTGCGTGAAGATGCGCGAGGCCTTCATCCGCCTCGGCCCGGCCTTCGTGAAGATCGGCCAGGCGCTGTCCACGCGGCGCGACGTGCTGCCTCCCGAGCTCTGCGAGGAGCTCGCGCTGCTCCAGGACGCGATGCCCGACTCGCTGACGGGCGCCGAGGCCATGCGCGTCCTCGAGGGCGAGCTCGGCGCGCCGGTCGCGGCCCTCTTCCACGACCTCGACGACGCCTGCGAGCCCGTCGCGTCCGCGAGCTTGGGGCAGGTCTATCGAGCGCGGCTCCGCGCGTGCGGGTCGCTCGTGGCCGTCAAGGTTCAGCGCGAGAACGTGACGGATCTGTTGGCTCTCGACGCCGTCGCCGTCGTCAAGGTCATGGAGCTGCTGAAGATGGTCTGGCGGTCGCCGACGGATTTCGGCGGCATCGCGGACGAGATCGTCGGGAGGATCGTCGACGAGCTCGACTACGAGCGCGAGGCCCGGGACGCCGCGGCCTTCAAGCTGCGCTACGGCGGCGACGTCCACGTGCCCGAGGTGTTTCAAAATTATTCGACGGCGCGGGTGCTGACGATGTCGTGGGTCGACGGGACGAAGCTGGACGCGTGGGGCCGCGAGCCGTCGCACGGCACGGCCGCGCGGCGCGCGCTCGTGCGGAGCGGCGTCCAGTGCACGGTGAAGCAGTTCTTCGAGGACGGCTTCTTCCACGCGGACCCGCACCCGGGCAACCTGCTCGTCGACGGCGACGGCGGCTTGGCGTACCTGGACTTCGGGAAGATGGGCACGATGACGGACGCGGACCGGCTCGGGCTCATGTCGCTCGTGGTCCACTTCGTGAACCGCGACGCGCCGGGCCTCGCGCGCGACTTCGTGGCGCTGGGCTTCGTCAACGACGCGCCCGACGCGGAGCCGCGATTGGTGGACGCGCTGAACCGCACGCTCGCCTCGGGCCCGGCGGACCGCGTGGAGATGTTCGGCAGCATGCGCGAGCGCCACTCCTTCGCGGGCGTGCTGGCCTTTTTGCGGGAGGCGCTGCCCGGCGGCGACGACGACCTCGCGTTCGCGCTGCCGCCGCGCTTCGCGACGGTCGTGCGCGCGTTGGTGTCGCTCGAGGGCGCCGTGCTCGCCGTGGACCCCCAGTTCGAGGTCGTGTCCGCGGCCTACCCGCACGTCGCGCGGGGGCTCCTCGGCGACCGGTCGCCCGCGTCGCGGACCGCGCTCCTCGAGCTCATCCTCGACGCGCGCGGCAAGGTGCGCTGGGCGCGGCTCAACGCGCTCGCGGAGTCGGCCTTCGCCGGGAGCGAGCCGTCGGAGCCCCTCTCGGAGGACGACGCCGCGGCCGCGCTGCGGCGGGCCGTCGACGCCTTAGGCGGCCGCGACGCCGTCGTCGCGATCCTCTCCGACGCGTCGGACTTCCTCACGTCCGACGCCGGCGCGTCGACGCGCGCGGGCCTCGTCGACGACGCCGCCGAGTTCCTCACGCGCGTCCAGGGCGACGACGAGACGTCGGCGAAGGTCGACCGCGCCGTGGACCTCCTCCTCGACGCGCCCGACATCTGGGTCCCCGTGCTGCTGCGCACGGCGACGCGGCCCGAGGCGCGCCGCGCCGCGGCGCAGCTCGCGGGGCGCGTCCACGGCGCGCACAAGTGGCGGCCCGCGGCCGCCGCTTTGGGCGCCTTCTCCCAGGCGCTCGCCGCGCTCGCGCCGCCGCCGGACCGATGATGTAACATTCGCGCTCGGGATTCCTACCTCCCGGGAGTCCTACTTCCCGGGAGCTCGTCGTCCGGGGCTGTCGGATGGGCGGTCGACGGAGAGGGATCGAGGACCCCGATCGGCCCGCGCCCGGTCGGTCGCCGCGGGTCGAGCGTCGAGGTAGCGGAAAGTGTTACACCACAGCGCGCTTCTCGTCACACAGCGCCGGTGCTCCGCCGCGGGCCGCCATCGCGCGGGCCGCGGAGGTCGACGGGGGATGGGGGGTCTGTCTCTTTGTCCTTGGACTTACTCGTCCTTCAGCGGAGGCGAAAGGAACGTGATGATCGCGCCGAGCAGCGTGAGGCCGGCGACGGGGAAGAAGTAGCCTGCGCGGGAGGCGGCGTGCGCGTTTCGCGGCGGCGGGGCGGCGCCACGGGCGGCGGCGGGGGGTTTCTGGGACGCCGGTTCCTACCGCCGAAGTCGTTTTCGGACGCCGCGACGAGGAAGTTGTTCGTCGCCGTGACGAGCTCCGGGGCGTCGGCGACGGACCTGCGGAGGACGTGCGTGGGGGCCGGCGCGAGCGCGGCGCGCGGGCGCGGAACGGCGGCCGCCGGCGACGCGGTGGCTCAAATTGCAGCCGCCGGCCGCCGGCAGCGCTGGACGCGGCGCGCGGACATGTCCATGCTCGTGGCGGCGCGGAGGGGCGCGACGGAGTGGCTGGGCGCGACGAACGCGCACGCAACCGAAAGGACGCAGGCGATGAGGGTGGAGCGGAGCATGGTTACGTGCGACGGTGCTGGTTGACTAGCGGAGACGGAGGCAGATCGCGGCTCGGCTTGCCTCCAGACCCCCGGCGAGCTCGATCCTCGAGTCCTTCCTCGTGGACGCGGCCGCGATGCGCTCTGCTAGATTATCCTCCCCTCGTGCTCCCGAGCTCGGCTCGCGCGCGGGCGGCCTACGCGTCCCAATCGGCAGCGACCCGTCCGGCTGGAGGCGCTCGCCTCGACAGCCCCGGGCGGTCCGGCTATGGAGCTCAGAGGTCCCCTAGTTTTCCTAGCGTAGGCCGCAGCCACACAGAGAGATGGCAGCCCGACTCGGTGGCAGCCCCAGCCCGGCAGCCCACGCGAGACGGCTACTCTACGCCATCATTCTCGCAGTCGCACAATCTACCGAACCACCGACAGCGCTGCCGACGCCATCACCAACAGCGCTGCCCGACACAGCAGACGACGACGACGGGCCGCCCTGGTTCCACCACAGCTTCGTCGTCGCGGCGGGCGCCGGTTTTATAATCGGCTCAATCCTGATCGTCGCCTTCGTCTGCCGCGGCTTCCGCAGCACGGACGACGCGGTTCCGGCGAACCTCCGGCCCGTCTCGCGGGCCACGCGCAAGTCCGTCGAGATGCACGGCGCGGAGCGCGCGTCGATGACGTAACAATGTACAAAACCCACCATGACCCAGGGAATTTACAAGTCGGCCTTGGCGTTGGCGTACTTGAGGATGTTCTCCGAGGACGCGTCGTCGTAGGCGTTGTGCGCGCCGTCGTCGGCGGACCCGTTCTGGAAGTCGGCCATGAGCTCCGCCATGAGGTCGTCGTTGAACTGCTCGCTGTCGTCGCCGATGCCGTGCTCCGAGAGGTAGCGCTCGGCGTCGAGGGCGGCCATGGCGCCCGAGCCCGCGGACGTGATCGCCTGGCGGTAGACGGGGTCGGCGACGTCGCCCGCCGCGAAGACGCCCGGCACGGACAGCTCCGTCGCGAACTTGGAGCCCGCGAGCTCGAGGTAGCCGCTGGGCTTCACCACAAGCTGGTCCGCGAAGAGCTTCGTGTTCGGGTCGTGGCCGATGGCGACGAACGCGGCCGCGACGTCGAGCGCCGACGCCTCGCCCGACGCCGTCGACGTCAAATGCACGCGCGTGAGCGTCGCGATGTCCTTGACCCCGTCCTCCATCTCGAGCTCCTCGTGCGTGCCGGAGAAGGACGCCACCGTCGCGTTCCAGCGCACCTCGATCTTCGGGTGCTCGAGGACGCGCGTCGCCATGGCCTTGGACGCGCGGAACGCGTCGCGCCGGTGGACGACCGTGACCTTCGCCGACGTCCGCGCCAGCACCAGGGCGTCCTCCATGGCCGTGTCGCCGCCGCCGATCACGGCCACGTCCCGGTCCCGGTAGAGGAAGCCGTCGCACGTCGCGCAACTCGACACGCCGCCGCCCTTGAACTCGGACTCGCCCGCGACGCCGAGCCAGCGGCTGTCGGCGCCCGTCGCGACGATCAGCGTGTGCGCCGAGATGTTCGCCTCGGGCGTCTCGACCACGAACGGCCGCCGCCGGAGGTCCACGCGCGTGACCGCGTGCGGGTAGAACACCGCGCCGGATTCGGCCGCGTGCTGCTGCATCTTCGTGACGATGCCCGGGCCCGTGTCGCCGAGGACGCCGGGGTAGTTCTCGATGGTCACGCCCTTGCCCAGCAGCTGGCCGCCGCCGGGCGGCGCGACGACGATGGGCATGAGTCCCGCGCGCGCCGCGTAGACCGCCGCGCCCAGGCCGCCGGGCCCGCCGCCGACGATGACGACGCGCTCCGCGAAGTTCGACTGGGGCCGGTAGAGCGGCAGCGCCTCGTCGTCCTCCTCGTCGTCGTCCTCGTCGTCGTCCTCCTCCGCGGCGATCTCGTCGAGGTAGGTTCGCATCGCCTCCGCGCCGACGGCCGCGACGTCGTCGCCGGCGTCGGCGCGCTTCGCGAGCTCCGCGAGGAGCTCCTCCGTCGTCGCCTTGTCCGCGGACGGCGCCTTCTTCGCGCGGCCCCGCGGCGGCGGCGCGTCGTCGGAGGCCTTCTTGTCGAAGCGCGACACCAATTTCGGCGCGGCGCCGAACTTGGCCTCGAGCTTCTTCGCGAGCTCCTTGGCGGCGCCGCCGACGCAGTCGCCGCCGGCCTTGGCCAGGGACCCGCACTTCCTGAGGATCTTGTCGACGTCCGCCTCGGATTTCGAGGCGTCGCGCGCCTCGTAGAACGCGAGGAGCGCGCCCCGCGCGAGCTTCGCGTTCGCGCTCGCGGCGCTCGCCACGATCTGGTCCGTCGCCTGGCGGAGCTGCATCTCGCCGGCGCCGGAGAACTCGTTCTTCTTGCGGCCGTCGGCGTAGAAGTGGAACGTCGGCATCGACCGGATCTGCGCCTTCGCCGAGACGTCGCGCGCGTGGGCCACGTTGACCTTGGCGAAGACGGCGCGGTCCTTGTACTCCGCCGCGAGCTTCTTGAAGACCGGCGCGATCATGCGGCAGGGGCCGCAGGAGTCGCTGTAGAAGTCGACGACGACGGGGAGGCCCGTGTTCTCGGCGTGGTGGGCCAAAAGCTTGTCGAACTCGGCGAGGTTCTTCAGCTCGCGCACCGTCGGGCGCGCCGCGCCGAGGCCGAGGCACGATAGCGCGAGGAGCCGGCGCATCGTCATGGCGAGGCTGGCTGCGCGGAGCCGGGACGGCCGCGTGGAGGGATGAGGACGCGCGAGTGATGGCGGCGCGCCGGCTCCGTGCAGTGCGCCTTGCCGTCCTCAATCCCTTCCTCCGGTGCCGACGCCTTACCGACGCCCTCGTCGGACGCGCCTTTCGGCGAGATGCCACCAGCGGGCACACTACCCGACAGCGTCCTTCGCGGACGTCACCCGACTGGGGCGGACACGGCAAGTGACGCGGCGTGGACGGTCCGCGCGCCGGACTGGGCGCGCGGCATCCGCCAGGTCCTCGACAAGACAGCCAAGGGCGGGGAGGTGAGTTTCACTACGGGGGCCCGGGGACGACTCTTGCGAAGAAGAGGAGACCCGCACGCGGCGACGGGGGCGGGGCGGGGGGGATTGGGTTTCGAGCGAGAAGCGGGATGGTCCCGGTTCGGGGCCTTGGATGGTTCGAGGCAGCGCCGCGCTCTCTACCAGCCGATGTCGCCGCCGATGACGACGTCGCCGTCGTGTTTGCCCGAGGCCAGATCTTGGTCGATGGAGTGCGGGACGACGGCGGCGGTCATGGGGAACTCGACGGGCGCCGTGTTGACGATGCGCACGACGTTGCCCGAGCCGGGCGTCTCGAGGACGGCGAAGAACGGGCGGTCCAGGCCGTCTTCCGTGTACAGCTCGACGACCTGCTTGTTGTTGTTCGGGCCCTGGAGGAGCTCGATGCGCGCGTTGAGCGGGCGGCCGTCCGTGCGGAGGAGGACCTCGACGGAGTTGACGAGCGGGTCGAACGGGTACGTGCGGAGCGCGCCGCCCTGGATGGTCGTGGCCGAGCTGACGGTCTCGGCGGACGGGTTCTCGCAGTCGTTGGCGTAGACGTCGGCGGCGATGGGGAACTCGATCTGGCCGATGTTGCGGATGGCGACGGTGTTGGGGCCCCGGGGCGTCGCGATCACGCAGCTGAAGGGGCGGAGCTGGCCGTTCTCGACGTACACGCGCATCTTGCAGGGCGTGTTGTCCGGGCCGTGCCAGAGCTCGAGGTCGGCGTCGAGCGGGCGGCCCTCCGTCGAGAGGACGACCTGCACCTGCTCGACGAGCGGCGAGCGGTAGGACCACGTGCGGAGCGAGCCGCCCTGGACGAGGATGGTCGACTCGGCGCCCGAGTCGGGCTTGGGCAGATTCGAGAGGCCCAGCGGGGCCCCCGCCGCCTGGCCGGTGGGCGTGCTGTACGGCATGGTCGTGGACTCGACCATCTTCATGGGCGCGACGCGCGGGCTCTGCGTGGTCGCCGGAGCGAAGGCATCGGTGGCGGAGAGCGCGAGGGCGAGGGTGAGGGCGCGGGCCATTGTGCTATAGCAGAAGTACGTGTGAGGTGGATGCGTCGAATTCTGTTAGCCTGTTCAACGGGAAGCCGGTTCAAGTTCTCGGACTTTCGCTCCGGTGTCACGTCCCCGGCGCCCCGCGCGGCGTTTAACGCGGCGTCGTAGCGCGTCGTGCAGGGGCCCGCGGTTACCGACCTGACGAGGGCCCGGGAGCAGCGCGCCGACGCCAGCCGCGAGGTCGAGAAGCAGGCCGTCGAGGGAGGTGTCGAAGAACGAGGCATCCGCGCGGCCGCCGCGGCCGGGCGCCGTCACGGTCCGACTCGGACTCGGCGCCGCGCACGGGCAGGCCCCGGGCTCCCTGGGTTCCGTTACTACGGGGGTCATCGAAAGACACATCTTACGAAGAGCACAGGGGTTTCGGACAGGGGTTTCGAGCTCGAGAAGCGGGGTGGTCCCGCTTCGGGGCTTCGGCGGCGCGTCACCAGCCGATGTCGCCGCCGATGACGACCTCGCTCCGGGCGTCGACGGCCGCACCTTCCTCGACGGAGTGCGGGACGACGGCGGCGGTCATGGGGAACTCGACGGGCGCCGTGTTGACGACGCGCACGACGTTGCCCGAGCCGGGCGTCTCGAGGACGGCGAAGAACGGGCGGTCCAGGCCGTCCTCCGTGTACAGCTCGACGACCTGTTTGTTGTTGTTCGGGCCCTGGAGGAGCTCGATGCGCGCGTTCAACGGGCGGCCGTCCGTGCGGAGGAGGACCTCGACCGAGTCGACGAGCGGGTCGAACGGGTACGTTCGGAGAGCGCCGCCTTGTATAGTCGTGGCCGAGTTGACGCACTCCTCGGACGCCATCTCGACGTCGTTGGCGTAGACGTCCGCGGCGATGGGGAACTCGAGCTGGCCGATGTTGCGGATGGCGACGGTGTTGGGGCCGCGCGGCGTCGCGATCACGGCGCTGAACGGGCGGAGCTGGCCGTTCTCGACGTAGACGCGCATCTTGCACGGCGTGTTGTCGGGACCGTGCCAGAGCTCGAGGTCGGCGTCGAGCGGGCGGCCCTCCGTCGAGAGGACGACCTGCACCTGGTCGACGAGCGGCGACTTGTAGGACCACGTGCGGAGCGAGCCGCCCTGCACGAGGATCGTGTCCACCTTCGGCGTCGGCGGAATCGGCGGCGGCGGCTTGGGCGGCGGCGCCGTCGTCGCTGGGCTGGGCGGCGGCACCGTCGTCGCTGGGCTGTACTTGAGATCCGTCGGCTCGGATTTTTGTTGGAGCGCCTTGTCGAGCGCGTCCGCTTGCTTGACCGCGGCGTCGAGCTCATCCCACTCCGGCTTGGACGACGCCGCCGGTCCGTCCGACATTTTCATCGGCGCGACGCGCTGGATTTGCGTGGTCGCCGGAACGAAGGCATCGCTGGCGGTGAACGCGAGGGCGAGGGCGAGGGAGCGGACCATCGCGCGGCTTCTTGCGGTGTCTCAAGCAATTACGTCACAAGGGTGCCCGGCGCGCCGGCGCCCCGCCGCACCTCGCCGCGGCAGTCTGCGCGTGGCTTGGGAGAGAATTATCACGACGGGGGCCCTCGAAGGGCTCTTCGGCGGCTCGTGGAGAGGGGAGGCCCGCGCGGCGAAGGGAGGAGGGGACAGGGGGGTTGGTGGTATTCGAGCGAGAAGCGGGTTGGCCCCGCTTCGGAGCCTTGGATCGAACGGTCGTCCGATGCGTTGCTCTCTACCAGCCGATGTCGCCGCCGATGACGACGTCGCCGCGGGCGTAGTCGGCGCCACCCTCGTCGAGGGAGTGCGGGACGACGGCCGCGGTCATGGGGAACTCGACGGGCGCGGTGTTGACGATGCGCACGACGTTGCCCGAGCCGGGGGTCTCGAGGATCGCGAAGAAGGGGCGGTCGAAGCCGTCCTCCGTGTAGAGCTCGATGACCTGCTTGTTGTTGTTCGGGCCCTGGAGGAGCTCGATGCGCGCGTTCAGCGGGCGGCCGTCCGTGCGGAGGAGGACCTCGACGGAGTTGACGAGGGGGTCGAACGGGTACGTGCGGAGCGCGCCGCCCTGGATCGTCGTGGCCGAGTTGACGCAGTCGACGGACGGGTTCTCCACGTCGTTGGCGTAGACGTCCGCGGCGATGGGGAACTCGATCTGGCCGATGTTGCGGATCGCAACCGTGTTGGGGCCGCGGGGCGTCGCGACGACGGCGCTGAAGGGGCGGAGCTGGCCGTTCTCGACGTACACGCGCATCTTGCACGGCGTGTTGTCGGGACCGTGCCAGAGCTCGAGGTCGGCGTCGAGCGGGCGGCCCTCCGTCGAGAGGACGACCTGCACCTGGTCGACGAGCGGCGACTTGTAGGACCACGTGCGGAGCGAGCCGCCCTGCACGAGGATCGTCGAGTCGGCGGCCGGGATGCGGGGAGCGCCGTAGGCGGACGTCGAGCCGAGGGCGCGCGAGCGCGTCTCGACGTTCATCGGCGCGACGCGCTGGACGGTCTTGGGCGCCGGCGCGAAGGCATCGGCGGAGAGCGCGAGGGCGAGGGCGAGGGCGGAGCGGGCCATTGTTGAACCTATGGCGATGATGATGCAGGTAACTTGCACGCGTTTCCGAGAGCGGGGGGCGATTGCCGAGGCGCGCGAAGGCAGGGAGCGCGGCCGACGCGTTGTGCGCTCTCTCCCGCGCCTTCCCGACGTATTGCACGCGCGGAACGCCCCCTGCGCGCGTCGTGTGGGACGCCGAACCATGCCTTGGAGATCAACGTAAGAGGGGGTGCGTGATTCCGAAAATCGCCCACTGCGTAATAAACCCTCACGCGTCCCTGCAGTCGAGTCCATGCCAAGTTTAAGCCGCCAATACTCCAGCGCTCCTCGTCGTGATCACCCCTCCACGCCCGCGACCTCCACCTCCCTCGCCTTCACCTGCACCACCCGCGCCTTGCCGCCGCGCTTCGTCGCGCGGGCGTCCGGTTGCCCGGCGCGGACGTCTCCACCACCGACACCTCGACGGGCGGCGGGACAGTCTCCTCCGGAGCCTTGCGGGAGAAGCGCGGGAAGGAGAGCTTCCAGCCGCGGCCCTTCTTCGACGGCGACGGGCTGCCCTTCTTCGGCGGTTCGGAGGCGACGGCCGCGGTCGCGACCTCCTTTGTCGCCGCGTCGAAATTCGGAGCCTGGGGCGAGAGCGCCGCGAGGGCCGCGCGCGTGCCGCGCGACGACGAGCTCGAGAGCTCGTCGGCCAGGGCCGCGGGCGGCGGCGGCGTCGTCGCCGCGGGCATCGGCGCGAGGCGCGGCGGCGCGGGCAGCGGCGACGACGGCGCGTCGGGCGAGGCGGGCTCCTCCATGATGACCTCCGTCACCACGAGCTCGTCCTTGCTCGCGAGGAGGCTCCGCCGCTCGGGCGTCGGCCGCTCGGGCCGCTCGGGCGTCGGCCGCTCGGGCCGCTCGGGCGTCGGCCGCTCGGCCGAGACGACGGCGACGGGCGCCGCGGGCACCTTCTCCGGCGCCGGCGACGCGGCGACGTCGAAGTCCGTGATGGCGACGATGTCATCGCTGCAGGGCTTCGACCCCGGCGTGCGCGGCTTGGCGCTGCCGGGCGTCTTGGGGGTCTTGGCGCGCAGCGCCGATTTCGGGGAGTCGCCGTCGACGCTCGAGTCCTCGTCGAACATGGCCAGGATGTTCGCCTTGGCGTTCTCCTTGTTGTTCGGCGTCATCATCGCGGCGGCGCCGGAGGACCTTCCGGCGCGACTCTCAACGGGCTGCCCGGTCGCAGCGGCGCGGAAGTTCCAGGCAACGGCGCTGCCCAGCTGCAACAACCCCCTTCAGTAACTGTCCAACAACGTTTTCAAAGATGAGGGCAGCCCCAGGTGCCTCGTCGGCCTCGTCGGCATTCTTCGAGTTATGGACGCCGATGAAGATCACATGAAGGAATCCGATACTGCGCCGGCTCCACCCCCGCCGAAGAAGCAGCGGCCCTGCGTCGCCTGCGCGCGGTCCAAGGTCAAGTGCGACAACGCGAAGCCGTCCTGCTCGCGCTGCGTGCGCCTGGGCCTCGCCTGCGTCGAGTCGGCGCCGAGCCGGAGGGGCAAGCGCCGGGGCAAGCTCGGCGAGAAGACGGCGAGCATGCTCCTGAGCCGCCAGCAGGACGCCCAGTCCGACGGGTGCGGCACGGGCGACGGCGACTGCGGCTTCGACCAGGGCGGCCCGACGATGGTCCAGCTCGTCCGCGAGGTCGCGCTGATGGCGACGCAGCGGGGCTCGTCCATGATGATGACGCGGGCCATGGCCATGGCGACGCGCGCGCGCATCTCGCTCAAGGACCTGATGCTGATGAAGTCCGCGGCGCGCGTGAGCCCCGCCGCGGACGCGCCCGCGGACATGGCCGCGTACCTCCCCGCGGGCAACAGGGCAGGAAAAGGGTGATTCAAGATCGCTTCAACATGAGTGTTCCGCGCGCGATCGTTCCGGGAAAAATATCCACGCGTCGAGAGCGCTCCGAGAGATGATCGCTCGTCCAAAAATTAGCCAAAACGAGTGGAAAACGACCGAGATATGAGCCTCAAAAGTTGGGAATTTCGCACTCTTTTCCTGCCCAGGCGGGCAACCCCTTCTCCACGATGATCGACGGCGACGACGACCAAAGCGACGAGCGCGCGGCCAAGGCCGCGCGCGCGGGCGGCCGCGTGAGCCCCGCGCCGCCGCCCCTCCGCGCGCGGCCGCGGACGGGCGCGGAGGCGGTAGAGATGGTGCTCCGCGACGCGCCGCGGTCCCTGCCGGCCTGCATCGGCGACTTCGTCGTCGCGAAGCGCGACCCCTCCTCCGTGACGCTCCTGCGCATGCAGGTCGACGGCACGGTGCGCTACCAGGGCAACCGCGCGTTCGACGACCTCGTCTACGACTCCGCGGAGCTCAACGCGGCCATGGAGGCGCAGGGCGTCGGCTGCCCGTCGGAATTATTCCTCCACCCGGACGACAAGCCGAACGTCTGCCGCCTCCTGTCGGGCGTGCTCCGGCGGCTGAACGCCGCCGTGCCCGACGACGACGCGGGCACGTACGCGTCGTCCGAGCCCGACGTCTGGCCGCTCCAGCTCGTGCTCAAGGGCTCCGGTCTGCCCATGATGACGCGCGCCTACCTGCGGGTCGTCACCTACCACGGCGGCCGCATGTCCTTCTGGGCCTGGCGCTTCGACCCCGTCGCGGCCGCGGCGCCGCCGGAGCCGTCGCTCGAGACGCCGGGCGCCTTCGCGACGCGGCGCCTCGGCGCGGCGGCGCCTCTCCCGCAGACGCCGCCGGAGCCGGACCTCGTGTCCGAGCACTCGCGGGACGCCGCGCCCGTGTCGAGCGGCGACAGCGGCGACAGCCTCGACGGCGCGCCGCGCTTCGACCCCGTCGTCGGCCTCGGCATGGGCATGGACGACGCGACCATCGAGGCCGAGCTCCGGAGCCTCGGCGACGGCGCCTTCAACCGCCAGGTCCTCGGCGGGTTTCTGGGCCCGACGGAGCCGCCGGGGTCCTGAGGCGCGCGCTCGAGAGCGCGCGAGCGCCCCCGGCGAGCCGGACGCGCGACTAGAATCCCCCGGTTGCTCCTAAGGAGCGCGATCGCACGGCGATGACGCGCGACGCTTAGTCGCGCTATCGCACGGCGATGACGCGCGCCGCTTAGTCGCGCTATCGCACGGCGATGACGCGCGCCGCCTAGTCACGCTATCGCACGGCGATGGCGCTTAGTCGCGCTATCGCACGGCGATGACGCGCGTTTTCGGCGGCGAGACGTGGACGAGGCGCGCGGACGCGCCCGCGTCCGCGCGCGCGAGCGCCTGCTTCCGCGAGAGCTTCCGGGCGGACTCGCGCAGGTTCTTCGCCCGCAGGTCCAGGATCATCTCGTGCGTCGGCGTCGACCGGTCCGACGCCTGGACGATGGCGAGGTGCACGGACTCGTCGAGCGGCTTCGCGTCGTCGTTCGCGCCCGTCATGTCGTCGACGGCCGCGCGCATCTTCGTCGCGAGGCGCGCGCGCTGCTTCCACTTGTAGAAGGACCCGCGCAGCGTCGTCGAGTCCACGGTCAGGTTCTCCAGCGCCGCGATCATCCTCCGGTGCAGGTTCGCGCGCATGGACACGTGCAGCGTCTCGAGCGTCGCCGCCTTCTTCGCCTCGGCGCGCAGCAGCTCGCAGCACCGCTCGTAGACCTCGGGGAAGTCGTCCCAGAAGGACGGCGCCTTGGTCGCGTCGTAGCGCGCGGCGTAGTACGCGTCCATCTTCGCGTGGAAGTCGCGGTCGAGCGCGTAGAGCGACTTGCGCTTGCCCGTCTGCTTCGCCCAGTAGTCGTGGCCGAAGAGCTTGTCGCGCATCTTGCGCTGGTAGCCGTGGCCGAGGCCGAGGAAGACGGCGTTGTCGTCGCTGAACTTCTGGAACTCGCGGAAGTCGATGCCGCCGGAGCCGTCGGCGTCGACGAAGGAGAAGACCTGGAACGCCTTCTTCTTCGCGTTCGTCCGGCGGAACTTGTAGCGGTGGTGGATGAAGTGCTCCAGGTCCTTGATGTCGAGCACGGACACCCGCTCGTCCCAGTGCGCCTGGCGGCAGAGCAACCGAAAGCTCAGCGTCTCGCAGCACGTCTTGTCGACGGCGCACGTCGCCCAGGTCTGGGCCAGGAAGTCGCCTACGGAGCGCGCGTCGGTGACGACGGTTCGTCGTTTCCCCGGTCGACGTCTCTCGAAGATCGTCGCGGCCGCGGGACGATTCGCCGTCTTCCCCGGTCAAGAAATCTCTCGAAGATCGTCACGAGGACGCGGGGAAGCCGCGGATGGGCACGGCGCCGTTCTGGTCCTCGTTGAAGGTGTCGAAGAAGCGCCGGCTGTAGGCGCTGGGCGGCAGCGCGAAGTACTCGGCGAACTCCGAAAAGTCGACCGAGTTCGACGCGTCCCTGTCGAGCGTCGCCCACCTGGGCAGCAAAAGAGAGATTCAACGTCGCTTCAACGTGAGTGTTCCGCGCGCGAGTGTTCCGGAAAAAGCATCCACGCTTCGAGACCGTTCCAAGAAATGATCGCTCGTCCAAAAGTCAGCCGAAACGAGTGGAAAATGGCCGAGATATGAGCCTTTGAAGTTGGGAAATTCGCTCTCTTTTGCTGCCCTGTCGCCCACGCGTCGAGCCACCGGAGCCGCTCCTGGCCGTGGATCTTCAGGTCCACGAAGACCTTGAAGACGCTGCCCGTGAAGTCGTTGTAGCGCGTCGACAGGAACTCGATGCGGTCGAGCCTCCGCGGGCAAACCAAACCGCACCAGTCGAAGCACGTCGACTGCAGCAGGTCGAGGACGCCGAGGAGGAAGCGCCAGGTGAAGGACTTGGAGTCCTCCGTGAGGCTCGCGGGCGACGCGCCGTGGACGCGCAGGAGCCGCTTCCGCCGCCGCTCCAGCAGGCAGACGCCGACGCCGACGGCCGCGGCCGCGGCGAGCACGCCGATCAGCGGCCCGACGACGGCCATGGGCAGCTCGAAGGGCGCGGCCTCCGACGCCGACGCGCGCACGACGCAGTCCGTGCCGTTCCAGTACGCGTCGCTGCCGTTGACGATCCAGCGGCCGCCGGGCAGGAGCGCGAGGCCCGGCCGCCGGCGGTCGGTGACGACGAGGGTCGCGTTGCGGCACGTCACGTTCGGCGTGAGCTCGTCCTCGTCCGAGTAGTAGTAGTTGTTGGCGGCGTACTCGTAGATCGACATGGCTTATCTCTCGTGGCTGTTGACGACCATCGTGCTGCCCCGACGGAGCGCCGCCGCCCGGGCAGCCTTCGCCGGGGTTCGGAACCGCGCGTCCCGCGAGGCCTCCCGCGACCCCGAGACGGCGAAAGAAGCGCGAGGGAGGATTGCGTGAGAAGAAGCACGAGTTACGACGGCGACGGCGGCGCCCTAGAACTGCTCGGGCGTCGCGGCCCGCGACGTCTGCGTCGAGAACTCCTGGGCCCCGCGGTGCCGCGGCGCGACGACGATGACGTTGCCCGGCGCCGCGCGCGGGTTCGCGCCGTTGGGCCGGGGCCCCGGCGACCCCGTCGGCGAGCCGCCGTCGCCGCCGTCCTCCTTGGGCGGCGTCTCGCCGGCCGCCGCGTCGCGCTTCTTCCGGCCGAAGGAGAAGAAGGAGCCGCGCTTCTCCTTGGGCTTGTCGCCCGGGTTCGACCCGCCGAAGATGCGCCCGTAGTTGCTCTTGCGCCTCGGCTCGCCCTCGGAGTCGGCCTGGCTGTCGGCCTGGCTGTCGAAGGACCGCGACGACGACATGAGCGGGTCGTCGGGCGTCGGCGGCGGCCGCGCCGCGGTCGGGCTCGGCGCCTTGGTTCGCGCGGAGCCGTGCCAGCCGAAGCTCAGGGGGTCGTGGAGCTCCTCCTTGGCCTCGCAGTAGGGCTCCGCGGGCAGCGGCTTCCCCGCGCCGCCGTCGTCGCGCGGGCTCGGTCCCGGCGACCCGAAGAGCGCGGCCTCGAGGTCGTCGGCCGTCTCCGTCATGTCGACGATGCAGAGGTCCTCGGCGACGGTCGACCGCTGCGTGTCCGGCTCGCGCGGCGGCGGCGGCTCCCGCGGCTCGTCGCGCGGCCGCGGCTTCTCCGGCGACGCGACGCCCAGGGGCTCGATGGCCGGCGGGTAGAAGCTCGCGGGCACGTGGTCCAGGTTCGCCTGCTTCGGCGGCGACCGCGCCGGCGGCTCCTCGCCCTCGACGAGCCGCGCGGCCTCCGCGAGGACGTCGTCGTCCGCGCGGCCGCCGCCGTCGCCGAGGGTCGGGAGCGGGGCGTCGCTCGACGACGCGGACCGCACGAGGGTCGGGATCTCGCCCCGCGAGCCCCGCGGCGACGCCCCGCCGTCGCTCTGCTCGAGCCGGTCCGGCGCGTCCGCTTGCCTCAAATTCCGCCGGATGGCCTCGTCGTCGTCGCTGCTGTCGTCCCCGTCGAACTGCGCGAGGATCTCGTTCTTCCGCCGCCACTCCGGGTTCTCCCGCGCCTCGTCCCGCGCCTTCTGCCGCGCCTGGAACTCGGCCTCGTTGCTGCCCCCAAAGTCCCGCGGGGACTCCTCGTCGCTCCGCGGCGTCAGCGGCGCCGGCTGCGTCCGCCGCCAGCTCTTGCGGCCCCAGACCATGGTGCGCGACGCGCGACCGCCGCGGCGCGTCCCCGCCCGGGCACGACGAGCGGCGTCGCAGGCGCCTCAGCCAGTGCAGAGGAGCGCGGCTGGTAGAAGATATATACGAGCGAGGCCGATATAGCTTTTGGGAAATCTGAGAGTTGTTGCCATTCTCAGGGGCTCCCCGAGGTTGCCCTGTCGAGATAAAAACCGTGAGGGCACCGCCGCGTGCGCGCCCCTCCGCCGCCCCCGCTCGAGCGCCCCGCATGGGCGCCTGACGGCGCACGTCGCCATGCCGGCGGCCGCGCCGGAGACGCCCGGCGAGATGGAGCGGTCGAGCTTCGGCGGCCTCATGGAGCTGCTCGCCGGCGGCCTCGGGGGCTCGCCCGGCGGCGACAGCGTGACGCCGAGCGAGCAGATGCGCTACGAGTCGCCGACGAAGGACGGCGACTCGCCGACGTCCGAGCGCATGCGCCTCGGGTCCTTCCAGGCGAGCGAGGACCTCGACGGCAGCGGCCACGGCGGCTCGCTCGACGTCGGCCTCCGGGGCAGCTTCGAGCTCCCGTCGCCCGGCGGCGCCCCGGGCTCCGAGGACGCCTGGCGCGGTGCGCGCGAGCTGGGCGACGACCTCGAGGCCGACGCCGAGGCCGACGAGGCGCCGCGCGTGAACTACGCGATGATGGCGACGGCGCTGAGCCCGCGGCCGCAGGGCCGCCAGTCCGCGCGGGGCCCCAAGGCCGAGCCGGCGGCGCGCTGGTCCGCGGGCTCGCGGCGGGGCGCGCGGGGCGCGCCGCCGTCGCCCGCCGCCGGCGGCCGGCGGTCCGACGCGGACGCGGGCATGATCACGGGCCGGAAGCTCTCCGCCAAGGCGGCCGCGCCGCCGCCGGCGCTCCAGGCGCTCCTCGCGGCCAAGGCCCGGCCCTTCGACGACGAGTCGGAGGTCGACGACTCCGACGGCGGCGAGAGCGAGGGCCAGGGCTTCGCGCTGCCGGACTGGCCCGCCTACCGGCGCAGGACTGTGTGGAAACCAACCACTGGTTTGGGTGGTCCTGACCAAACTTCAGAATTCTCTAGCTCGGTCAAATCGAAGTCGATTCGGCCGATTTTTGGACGGATCGATCGCTCTCGTCGAGTCCTCGAAGCCCAGCCGAAGAGCTTGTGTCAAAACATTCGAATACGCTCACATTGAAGTCGGGTTGAAGATTTGGTTTCCACACAGGCGCAGGAGCGAGGCGCCGCGGCGCGAGGACCCGTCCGTCGCGGCCGACGCGCTCCGCCGCGAGAACATCCGGCGGCGCTGGCGCCTCGCGAAGAATCGCATCATGCAGAAGGAGTGCATCGACCCCCTCGCGCCGCCCCTCGCGCTCTACGAGCCCGCGACGCTCGACAAGTTCGACCGCGCGGGCGGCCCGCCCGAGGCGCTGACGGGCGGCCTGTGCGGCCGGCCCGCGAGCCTGCCCCCGGCGCCCGTCGACGGCGCCCTGCCGCCGCGGGAGCCCCGCGAGGCCATCGGCGAGCTCCCCAAGTACATCCTGAACCGCCCCGACGCCGACGCGCCGGCGAACCGGCCGCCCGCGACGAGGCGGACGCTCGTCTACACGTACGCCGACGGCGCCGTCGCCGCGCCGCCCGAGGACGCGCCGGAGCCCGGCGGCGCGACGGCCGCCTACGTCTTCGAGAGCCGCTTCGAGTCGGGCAACCTGCTCCACGCCGCCGTCGTCGAGCGCGACTACGGCGGCGCGGAGCCGTCGCCGTCGGGCGAGCCGTACCCGGACGCGGAGTTCGACTGCGCGATGTGCCCGGACGTGGGCACGGGCGGCCACACGCAGTGGTTCTACTTCCGCGTCGACGGGTTGCGGAAGGGCGTGCGCTACCGCTTCAACGTGACGAACTTCGCCAAGGCCGACAGCCTGTATCTCGAGGGCATGCAGCCCCTCGTCTACGGCGTCGGGGCCGCGAAGTCGGGCGTCGGCTGGCGCCGCGCGGGCAAGGTCGTCTGCTACTCGAAGAACACGGCCGAGGCGCACCGCCAGCAGGTCGCCGACATGCGCCGCGCGTCGGGCCTCGCGATCGACGGCGGCGACGACGGCGAGGAGAGCTCCGGCTCCGGGTCCGCGTCCGACGGCGAGTCCGACGGCGGCGGCGACGGTGCGGCGCCGGACGGTGACGGTGCCAAGCCCGAGTCCAAGCCGCCGTCGCTGCCGTCGTCGGACAACGACAACAACGGCACGGACACGCCGCGCGAGCCGACGCCCCGCGAGCAGCGGAAGAAGAAGGAAGCCGAGAAGCCGAACGCGTGGCGCAAGGAGGAGAAGCGGCGGCAGCGCGGGCGGCGGGGGACGCACACGCTGAGCTTCGACCTCACGCTCGACGACGACGAGCCGAGCCTCTACCTCGCCTACTCGCACCCCTACACGTACACGGACCTCCAGGCGTTCCTCGCGACGCTCGCGGCGGACCCGGCGCGGTCCGCGACGTACACGCGGCGGTCCCTCTGCGACACCGTCGCGGGCAACCGCTGCGACCTGCTGACGATCACGGCGCCGCCGGCGGCGTCGGCGCCCGCGGAGGCGCCGCCGCCCCGGGGCGCCGGCGACGACCGGCGGCGGGCCGACGGCGACCGGGAGGGCGAGTCGCGGCAGCGGCGCCTCGTCGTGTTGAGCTCGCGGGTGCACCCGGGCGAGTCGAACGCGTCCTGGGTCATGCAGGGCATCCTCGACTTTTTGACGTCCGACGACGCGCGCGCCGTCGCGCTCCGGCGGCACTTCGTGTTCAAGATCTGCCCCATGCTGAACCCCGACGGCGTCATCCAGGGCAACTACCGCTGCAGCAACAGCGGCATGGACCTGAACCGCCAGTGGTCCGCGCCGAGCCGCGAGGCGCACCCGCCCGTGGCCGCGCTCAAGCACCTCATCCGCATGTATCAAACGCGCGACGCGCACCGCGTCGCGCTCTTCTGCGATTTGCACGGCCACAGCCGGGCCAAGGGCGTCTTCCTCTACGGCATCCTCTCGGACGCGGACCGCTACGGCCTCCGGGCGCGGCGGTCGCTGGCCAAGGACGCGCGCGAGTCCGCGTCCGCTGCCCGCGAGATGACGGAGAAAGCCACGAAGAAGCCCTTCGACGCCGCGGCCGTCGCCGCGGCCAAGGAGGCCGTCGCCGTCGCCGCGGCGGCGGCGCTGGCCGCGGCGACGCAGACGGGGGACCCGCGGGACGGGAGCCCGCGCGCGGCCGCCGCGAGCCGGGGCTGGCGCCGAAAGCTCCGGCCCGGCGACCCGCGCGCGTTCCCGCTCGTGCTCGCCAAGGCGGCCTACGGCATGTTCACGAAGAAGAAGACGACGTTTCGGTTGGGCCGGGGCAAGGCGGGCACGGCGCGCGCCGTCGTCTGCCGCGAGCTCGGCGTGCGCCGGTCGTACACGCTCGAAGTGTCGTTCATGGGCGGCGTCGCGGGCCGCCACCGCGACGCGCAGTTCACGACGCGGGACCTGCTGGACCTCGGCGGCCAGTGGTGCGCGGCCCTCGTCGACTTCTTCGGCTTGGACGACGAGGTCGCCGCGATGGCGAAGGCGGCGAGGGCCGCGGCGGCGGCCGCCGCGCCGGCGCCGGCGCCCGAGCCGACCGCGGACGCGCCGCCGGACGTCGCCGAGGCGCCGGCGCCGGCGAAGCGGGACCCGGCGAAGCGGCCGCCGCGGCCCAAGCCCGCGCCGTCGGCGAACTTCGCGCCGCCCGCGAACGCCGCGCGGAAGCCCCGCGAGACCGCCGCCCCGAAGAAGGACGACGGCGCCGCGGACGCCGCGCGCGCGCCGGCGCCGGCGCCCGGGAAGCCCGCCGCGGCGCGGCCGAAGCTCGGGCGCCGCGCGTCGGGCGCGGACCTCGAGCCGCCGCGGAAGCCGCTCGCGTTGAAGGCGCGGCTCGGCCGGGCGCAGTCGACGATCGTCAAGCGGCCGAACCGCCCCGCGGCGGGCGGCCCGGGCCTCCGGCGGTCGACGTCGACGAGCCAGCGCGGGCGCAAGCCCGGCGCCAAGGCCGACGAGGCGCGGCCGCCCGCGCGGTCGTCGCTCGACGACTCGGGCGCGTCGTCGTCCGAGGCCCCGGCGCCGCCCAAGTCCGCGCCGGAGGCGCTCGGCGCGTCGCTCGTTTTGTCGCCGGGGGCGTCGCGGCGCGGCGTCGTCCAGATCGGCGACCGGCCGCCGGACCGGCCGCCGGACTACGCGCGCCACTCGTTCCCGGCGCCGACGCCGACGCCGACGCCGATCTCGTCGCCGCTGCGGTCGTCGCTGTTGCGGCACCGGCCGTCCGAGGCGCCGGCGGCGCGCCTGCCCGTGGATCTCGACGCCGTGTCCGACCGCGTCTCGGGCGAGCTGGAGCGGCCCGACCGCGACGGCAGCGACGACGACTCGTCGGCGGCGTCGCGCGGCGCCGGGCCCTACCTCCTCGACGTCGACGACCGCGTCCTCGCCGAGGAGATCCGCGACCAGCCCGCGCCGCGCGTGTCCTTCAACATGAGCCGCCCGGGCAGCCGCGCGAGCCTCAACTTCCCCGTCGTCCCCGCCGCGGCAAACGCGCCGCCGGCCGAGGGCGCCGCGCCGGCCCTCCCCGAGCGGAGGCCCGAGCCGCCGCCCGACTCGCGGCCCTCGTCCAACGACGCGGACCACCGCAAGCACCGCACGCTCAGCGACGAGAAAAGCGCGTCGTAGTAACCGAGTCTGCGGGAAGGAGGGAGCTTGATTTACGCGAGCGCTCGACTCGGAGTGAGGTTTGTAAAGGCAAGGAGGAAGCTTGGTTTACTAAGGTACGCGACTCTGCGAGTCGCCGTCTCTGCTTGGTGTGTTTCCCCTAGGCTTGTGGCGCCGGTGGCGGCGCCGTCGCCGCCGCCGCCGCGGGCGCCGGCGGCGGCGCGGCGCCCCCCGTCATGACGCGGCTCATGTCCGCGGGCGACAGGGAGTCGGCGACGGAGCTCGGCGTGATGCTCGCCGGGCTGCTGCCGTCGGACGCGGCGTCGTCGGCCTTTGCGTCCGGCGCCGGCGGCCGCGGCGGCGGCGCGGCCATGCCCGGCAGGGGCCGGTCCGAGGGCACGGGGCTCGGCTCGCCGATGGACGCCAGCGCCCGGCTCACGGAGCCCGTCGACGACCCGTCGTCGTAGGAGATGGCGGGCACGGCGCGCGCCGCGTCACCGGCGGCCGGCGGCGGCGCGCCCGCGGCCCACGCGCGGCCGAAGGCCGCCTGCTGCGCGTTCTGGTACGACTGCACGAGGAAGCGGTGCTGCTGCTGGGGCGACGGGCTGTAGCCCATGCCGGGCTGGAGCAGGCGCTGGAGGTCGAGGGGCGACGCGCCCGGGGGCAGGTTCGGGTAGAGGCCCGGCGCCTCAAACTCGCCCGGCCGGCCCGGCGGCGGCGGCGCGAAGGCGGGCAGGAGCTGGGTCGCCGCGGACCGCTGGGACGACGCGGCGCTGAGGTCGCTGCCCGCGCGGTCGCCGCGGACGACGGGCGGGCCGAACGTGAACGCCGGCGACCGCTGCGCCGCGTCGCCGGCGAGCGCGCGGTGCGCGTCGAGGGGCGACAGGTACGCGGGGCTCGTGCCGCCGGAGTGGTGCGCGTCCTGGCGCGGGCTCGCGCCGCCCGTCGAGCCGCTCTCGAGGCTCCGGTGGCTCTGCGCCGGGCTCGGCGCGCCGAGGCTGTTCGGCGGCGACGTCCGCGGCTCGCTCAGCGCCGCGATGTGCGCGGCCCGGTCCGACATGGTCTGGCCCGACACGTCCAGCAGGCGCGCGAGCGTGTGGGGCGACTTGTCGACGCCGAGCTCGTTGGGCACCCAGCCGTAGACCTCGCGGTGCAGCAGGCTCCGATTGTAGAGGCTCCCGTACATCTCCGGCGGCCCCGACGGCCGCTCCTCGCCGCCCGGCGCGCCGCGGTCGTAGGCGAGGCGCCGGAGCGTGATGGGGTTCTGCGTCAGGCCCCCGGGGCCCGCCGCGCCCGCGGCGCCCGCGCCGACGTCGCCGCGCGGCGGCGCGTCGCGCGCGGGGCCCGGGCCGTCGCCGCCGCCGCCCGCGCGGCCGAGGAGGAGCGTGGCCCAGGGCACGAGGGGCCAGCGCGCGTTGCCCTCGATGGACTCGTGGAACGCGAGCTCCATGGTCTGGAGCTCCGTCCGCGACCGCTCCTCGAGCGCCTCGACGCGCGTGAACGTCCGCTTGCCGATCGCGCCGTCGCCCGCGAACTTCTTCGAGATGCGCATGGGGCTGCAGTGGAGCAGCTCGGCGAGGAGCGCGCGCAGCGTCGCGCCGTTCTCGCAATTCGGCAGGGTGCCGAGGTGGAAGTACTGGATGACCTTTTGCGCGAACGCGATCTCCGCCTGCGTCCACTGGCCCGTGCGCAGCGGCAGCGCGTTGGCGTTGGCGTCGTCGTGGGACCGCTTGCTGCCGCGCTGCATGGCGCGTCAGGCGAGCGTCGTCCGCTCGCGAGTCCGCCCGCCGAGGTGCACCTTGGAGCTGCCGAGACGCTTATGGGCGATGCGCAGCGAATTTCGCGACGCGCGGCGCAGCGTTGCAACCAGAGGCGGTCACCGTTATGTCGAGGCCGTCCGATGCAAGCTTGGCGCCACTGTTGCGGCGCAAGACCGGATATGCGGGCGACGACGGACGGTGCCAAAGCCGATCCGAGTCCGACGCAGGATCAACTCTGGGTCTGCTCTCGGAGCCCGCGCCGGGGGTAGTAACGCCGGGACCGGGGCCACGGCCCCGGCCGGGCGCGATAGCTCGGTCTCCGAAGCCAGTATCCGTTAGAACCCCCGCTTGCGCGCCCGCATGACGGCCGTGTAGGCGTCGTCGTACTGGTGCCGCTTCTCCTTCGTGGCGAGGATCTCGTAGGCCGCGTTGATGCGGGCCATGGCGTCGGACTCGGGCGCCGCGGCCTTGCGCCGGGCGCCCTTGTTCCGGTCCGCGGCGCGGTCCGGGTGGTGCTTGAGCGCGAGCTTGCGGTACGCGCGGCGCAGCACGCCGTCCGACGCGTCCGCGGGCACGCCGAGCGTCTCGTACAGGTTCTCGCCGCCGCGCGCCGCGAAGTTCACCGCGGCGGCGACGTCGGCGTCGACGTCGCCCGACTCCTCCGCCGGCTCGTCGCCGCCGCCGCCGAAGGCGCCCTTGAAGAACGCGTTGCCCGACGCCGCGTGCTTCTTGAGGCGGTGCAGCGCGCGGAAGACCGCGTTCGCCGCGTCCGGGTCGTGGGCCCAGTGGAGCGCGATCTCGTACTGCTCCACGGCGGCGTCGACGTCCTCCAGCACCTGGAGCGCCTTGGCGAGCGCGCAGCGCGCGGGCGCGAACGTCGGCGCGAGCTGCACGGCGAGCGCGGCCTTCTCGCAGGCCGCGGGCGCGTCCGACGCCAGGAGCAGCGCCTCCGAGTACTCGCAGAGCAGGAGGACGTGGTCCGGCGCGCGGTCCGACGCGTCGCCGAACGCGCGCGCGGCCGCCTTGCGCTTGTTCGCCTTCGCGGCTTTCGTCGCCGCCGCGTAGAGGTCCCCGAGGACTCGCAGCTCCGCGAGGAGCGGCGGGCCCTGGTCCTTGCCGACCTTGCCGTGCGCGATCATGCCCGCGATCAACGCCGCCGCGTCGCGCCAGCGGCACGTCGCCCGGAGGCACTCGAAGTAGGCGGCGCCGTGCGCGCCCTCCAATTTCTCCGCGAGCGCGCGCCGCCGCGGCGTCCCCGCGAGGTCCAGGGACGCCACGGTGAAGGACTCGGCGAGCCCCGCGCGCGAGTCCTGCGAGTCGAGCATGCGCTCGAGGGCCGCCGCGGACGCGTCGTGCCACTTGAGCCGGAGGAGCACGGCCAGCTGGAGGCCCGCGCCCTGCTGGCACCGCGGCGCGAGGCGGATGTAGACCTGCATGCGCTCCAGCAACCCCTCGAGCTCGTCGGGCGACGCGTCCTTCTGCACGGCCTCGCGGAACCGCGCGTCCGCCTCCTTGAGCGCGTCCCTCGCCTTGCGCGCGTCGCGGAGCACGCCGAGGCAGTGGATGGGGTCGCCGCCCAGGGCCAGCTTCTCCGCGCCGTCGCAGTCGCCGGTCCAGAGCTTGGCGCGCGCGGACGCCGCGACGGGGTCGCCCGTCGACGGCGCGAGGTAGCCCCTTCTCGCGTCGCTCCGTTCCGCGATCTTCGCGATGTCGACGTCGTCGTCGTCGCTGACGGAGCCGTCGTCGCTCGACGACGACGACGTCCCGCTGGGCCCCGGCGACGGCGGCTCGAGCAGCTGCGGCGCGACCGTCGCGAGGTCCGCGGTCTGGACCGGCGCGGGCCGCTCGGGCGCCGCGCGCGCGTTCCGGCCGGGCCGCGACATGACGTCCGCGGCCAGCGCGCCGGCGCCGGCCTGCTGCGGCGGGCTCAGCACGCGCGCGGAGCACCAGCCGCGCAGCGGCGACGCGAGCTCGTAGCGCGGCACGCCGTCGCGCGTCACGCCCTGGCCGCAGACGACGACCTGCGTGCCCTTGGCCACGTCGCCGACGTAGGCCGTGTCCATGTCGATGCCCTGGCGCAGCAAGGCGCCCTTCTTCGCCGTCACGACCGCCAGGGCCTGCATGGGGCCGTAGTTCATGGCCATTGTGGCAGCCCGCTAGGCGACTTCGACGCGGTCGGTGGTGATCGAGGGCTGCCCGCGCGCCGCGCGGCGAGCCGCTGATGAGGCAACTCTCTCTAACTAGAGCTACTCCGAGCCTCTGAGAGCTCGCGCCGGCTCCGCGAGCTGGTGCCGCCGCTCTGCTTGTCGTCTTCTCCTCGCGAGAACGGCGCCAAACGAGTCGTTCGACGCCCGGGCGCCTCCGCGAGAACTCGCTGGACAGGCGCGAAGCGGTCTGCGTCGCAGAAAACCGCGCGGCGACACGTGAAACGGCCGCCCGAAAACCGCACGGTTTCAAAATGGCGGAGACGCAGTGCATGGACTACGAGCCGCCGTCCGACGACGAAGAAGAAGTCGAAGAGGAAGAAGCGCCCGTGCTCGCGCGGCTCGTGCTCTACTCGCCGACGGCGGACGTCGCCAAGACCATCGCGCTGCGGCAGGGCGAGAACCAGGTCGGCAGCGCCGAGGGCCCCTGGGACGCGGACGCGTCCTACGGCCGCATCGCCGACGCGACGGTGTCGCGGCGCCACGCGACCATCGAGCCGCGGCCGGACACGAAGAACGCCTTCGTGCGCGACGTCGGGAGCAGCAACGGCACGTCGGTTCGACTGGCGCCCGAGTTCCCCCCCGTCCGCTACAACCGCAAGAAGAGCTCGACGCTGATCCTCCCCAACGACGGCATCATCACCTTCGGCGACGTGTCCTACGCGTTGAAGTGGGGCGCCGACGAGGCCGCGTCGAGCGCGCCGGACGCGCCCGAGGAGGCCGCGTGCGAGGCGGGCGACATGCCGCCGCCGCTGCCGCAGGCCGCGCTCACGCAGGCCTACCCCGGCGGCGGCGACGACGACGAGGACGACGCGACGCAGCTCCCCGGCGACGACGACGAGGACAACGACGAGACGCAGCTCCCCGGCGACGACGACGAGGACAACGACGAGACGCAGCTCGAGCTCGCGCCGGTGCCCGAGGGCGACGAGGACGACGACGACGCCGCGGGCGAGACGCAGCTGGACGCGCCGGAGCCGCCGCCGGCGGAGACGCAGGCCTGGGCCGACGACGACGCGCCCGCGGCCGACGACGCGCCCGCGGCCGACGCGCCGCCGGCGCCCGCGGAGACGCAGGGCTGGGCCGACGACGCCGCGCCGGCGGCGCCGGCGGAGACGCAGGCCTGGGCCGCGCCGGCGGAGGCCGCGCCGGCGGCGGCGGAGGCGCCGCCCGCGGAGACGCAGGCCTGGGACTACGACGACGACGACGACGACGACGCGGGCGGCGGAGACGCAGGCGGCGGCGGCGGCGGCGGAGACGCAGGCGGCGGCGGAGACGCAGCCCCCGGCGCCGGCGCCGGCGCCGTCGGAGACGCCCGCCGTGCGCCGCGCGTCGTCGTCGTCGACGCCCGCCGTGCGCCGCGGCCCGGCGCCGTCGCCGCGGCCGACGTCGGCGGCGCGGCCGACGTCCGCGGCGCGCGCGTCGACCGCGACGACGGCCAACGGCGCGTCGCCGCGGGCCCGCGCGTCCTTCGCGGCGCCGCGGACGTCGTTGGCGCGGACGTCCGTGGCGACGACGGCGCCGGCCGCGACGCCGCGGTCCGGCGCGTCGCCCGCGGCGCGCGTGCCGCCGCCGCGGAGCTCCTACTCGCTCCCGCGGACGCCCGCGGCGAGCGAGGCCGAGACGCGGCGCACGCCGTCGGGCCGCGTCGCGACGATCCTCGAGAAGCGCTCCGGCGACGTCGTCTACGTCGAGCTCGACGACCGCGCGAACGAGGAGGGCGCGGCCTTTGCGCGCAAGGCGCTGCCCGCGGCGGACCTGCGGCCCCTGACGCAGCCGGACGACGACGACGAGGAGGAGGAGCTGAAATGGAACGAGCAGGACGACGACGACGACTCGCAGCTCGTCGACGACGGTCTAGGCGACGCGGATCGGCTCGCGGGCTCGTGGGAGCCGGCGACGCAGCAGGAGGACGCGTCGTCCTTCCTCTCGCCGATGTCGCCCAAGTCGAAGCAGCTCCCGCCGACGCTCGAGAAGGACGACGAGGACTCGGACGACGCGACGTCGCTCGGCGACGGCGACGCGCGCTCGGACGACGACGACGCCGGCGACGAGACGCAGCTCCCGGAGGCCGCCGCGAGCGACCGCACGTCCCTCGGCGACGAGGACGACGCGGCGCCGCCGGCGGCGGACGACGAGGAGGACGCGCCGGCGCCGGCGGCGGACGGCGGCGCGGCGCGGCGGCGCCGGCGGCGCCCGCGCCGTCGTCGCCGCGGAGCGAGAAGCCGTCGTCGCCGCGGAGCGACCGGACGTCGCTGCCCGGCGACGGCCTCGACGCGGCGCTGCCGCCGCCCCTGGCGCCGGCCCTCGCGTCGCCGGGCGTGCTCGCCGGCGCGGCCGCGGCCGCGGACCGGCTCACGCCCGCGGGGCCCGCGTCCGCGTCGCCGCGGCGCCGCCGGTCCGCCGAGGCGTCGGCCAAGTCGTCCGCGCGGGGCGGCGAGGCCTTCGCCTTCGACGACGACGACGACGAGGCCCCGGCGCCGGCGCCGCCGCCGGGCGTCGACCTGCGCCGGGGCTTCACGGCGAGCCTCAGCGACCCGCGACGCGGCGAGAACATCGACGCGGGCCGCGCGCCGGACGCGGCGCCCGCCGCGGACGCGGCGCCGCCGAAGAAGCGCCGCGGCCGGCCGCCGAAGAAGAGCGTCGAGGCGCCCGCGCCCGCGGAGGCGCCCGCGCCCGCGGCGGAGCCCGCGGCGGAGCCCGAGCCCGGAGGAGGAGGAGGAGGAAGAGGAGGCCGCGCCGACGCCCGTCGCCGCGCGGCGGCCGAAGCGCGGCTCCGCGGCGGCGGCGGAGGCGCCGGAGGACGCCGCGCCGGCCGCCGAGGCGCCGGAGGACGCCGCGCCGGCCAAACCCAAGCGCGGCCGCCCGAAGAAGGCCGCCGCGCCCGAGCCGGAGCCCGAGGAGGAGGAGGAGGAGGAAGAGGAGGAGCCCGTCGCGTCGCGGCGGCCCAAGCGCGGCGCCGCGCCGGCGCCGTACAAGGAGGGCAAGCAGAAGCGCGGCCCCAAAAAGGCCGCGGCGCCCGAGCCCGAGCCCGAGCCCGAGGAGGAGGAAGAGGAGGAGGAGGAGGCCGCGCCGACGCCCGTGGCCGCGCGGCGGCCGAAGCGCGGCGCCGCGGCGGAGGACGCGGCGGAGGAGGCGCCGAAGGCGAAGCGGGGCAAGCCCGCGGCGCCGGCGCCGAAGCCCAAGCGCGGCCGGCCGCCCAAGGCCGCGTCGCAGGAGGCCGAGGACGACGACGCGTCGTCGGCGGCGTCGAAGCGGCCGAAGCGCGGCGAACCCGCGGCCGCGCCGTCGCCGCCGGCGTCGCAGGCGTCGGAGCCGCGGCGCCGCGGCCGGCCGCCCAAGGGCGCGGCGTCGCCGCCCAAGTCGCCCCGCGCGGACAAGGTGCGCGTGCTCTTCACGGGCGTCGACGTCGGCGCGCGCGAGCAGAAGTGCCTCCGGGACATGCGCGCGGAGCAGGGCACGCCGCGCACGGCGACGCACGTCGTCACCGCGCCCGAGCTCAAGCGGACCATGAAGCTCCTCGCCGCCGTGTCCGTCGCGGACCACGTCGTCTCCGCCGACTGGCTCTACGCCTGCGGCAAGGCCAAGGCCAGAGTGGACGAGGCGGCGTACGCCGTCGTCGACGCGGCGCGCGAGAAGGAGTGGCGCTTCTCGCTCGCCGCGTCCCTCGCGGCGAACGCCAAGGGCGTCAAGGTCCTCGCGGGCTACGCCGTCGCCGTCGCGCCGGGCGCCCACGACGTCGCGAAGCTGCCCGCGAACCCGGACCTGAAGGACATGGTCGAGTGCGCGGGCGGCGCGTTCCTGCCAGGGCAGCACAAGAGAGCGAAATTCCCAACTTCAAAGGCTCCGATCTCGGCCATTTTCCACTCGTTTTGGCTGATTTTTGGACGAGCGATCATCTCTCGGAACGGTCTCGAAGCGTGGATGTGTTTTCCGTAACGCGCACGCGCAAAACACTCACGTTGAAGCGACGTTGAATCACCCTTGTGCTGCCCAGGTTCCTGCGCGCGCCGCCGACGACGCCGCCCGAGGGCTCCTGGCCCAAGGGGCTGCTCCTCGTGGGCCTGCCGGAGCTGCTCGTGGAGTCGTCGAAGAGCCGCGCCGCGTCCAAGTGCCTCGCGGCGCTCGGGAACCTGCAGCCCGCGACGGTCGCGGGCGTCCTCGAGCCCGCCGCGCTCTACTCGACGATCCTCGCGAAGAAGCTCGACCCGAAGCGGTGCCTCAAGGTGCCCAAGAGCCTCAAGGGCAAGTGCCTCTAGTAAGCCTGGAGCGTGTCTTTCTCGCGAGGCGTCGTAAACCCCCGGAGCGTCCTAGACGTCGCGAGGAGGCCGCCTTACGCGAGCCCGAGGGCGACGACGCGTCCGGAGGCCGCGCGTCCTAGAGCGACATGAACTCGGGCTTGTGCTGCTGCCGCGCGAGCTTGCGTTTTCGGTGGCGCGCCTCCTTGGAGCTCCACATGAGGCACGGGTGCCGCGCGTCGGCGTTGTCGCCGACGGCGCAGTAGGCCGCGTGCATCGCCTCCACCTGCTTCTTCATGTCGTCGGACCGGTCCGGCCGGTGGTCCGGGTCGTCGGCGCGCTTCTGGATCTGGGCGCAGAGCGCCGTCTCCGCGCGGCCGGCGCCCGGGTGGCACCAGAAGTCGTGCATGAGGTTCATCTCCTTCTCGACCTCTTCTTTCGAGAGCTTCGGTGGCATCTTGGCCTCCGCGTCGGCGCTCGCGGCCTCGTCGGCGGCGTAGGCGATTGGTGTCACTAGCATGAGCAGCGCGGTGAGGCGCATGGTGGTCGCGGAGCAGGGCGCGGCCGACGACACGCGGAGCCTGCGATGAACGCAAGCGCGACTCTCGCCACAAACGCTGAGGTCGATCGAGGTGCAGCAACCCTGTCGAGCTCGGCCGTCATCGACGCCGAAGCAATCTCTGCCCCTCGACGCGCGCATCCGCCTTGACGCCGCCCGTCGCCCCGCCGCTCTCGCCGCCGCCATGGCGCGCCGGCCGCGCCCGCCGGAGAAGCGCCAGGCCATCGGCGACCTCTTCACGGAGCGCCTGGACTACGCGCCCTTCGTCATCATCGTCATGGGCTTCGGCGTGCACCTGATCATCAACTCCTACGACTACAGCGACCTCTACTACGGGGGCTTCGTGCTGCTGATCACGGCGACCTACGTCATCGCGTCGGCGCCCCCGCGGTCCACGGACACGCGCGCCGCGGCGCCGTCGGGACGCGCGCCGGTTCCGCCGCGAAACCGAACCCCCGCGCAGGCTCTTCATGTTCTTCCTCGTGACGACGATCTACTACGCCGTGCTCTGCACCTTCATCTCGTCGAGCGTGCGGGACCGCCACGCGAAGCTGCGCGACGGCACGTGCGAGGCCGTGCGTCCGCGGTGGGTCTGCCAGTTCAACGTCTGCTTTTGGGCCGTCTGCGTCAGGGCAGCAAAAGGGTGATTCAACGTCGCTTCAACGTGAGTGTTCCGCGCGCGCGCGTTTCGGAAACAGCACCCACGCTTCGAGAGCGCTCCGAGAGATGATCGCTCGTCCAAAAATCAGCCGAAACGAGCGGAAAACGACCGAGATAGGAGCCTTTGAAGCTGGGAATGTCGCACCCTTGTGCTGCCCAGGTCTGCGTCTGCAGCCTCTTCTACTCGTCGCTGAGCTCGCTCATGGCGCTGCGCATGACGCCGGAGTTCGCCATCGACATGCACTGGAAGAGCTCGTCCGTGCTGCTCTTCATCATCGGCCTCATCAACGCGATCGATTTAGCCATTATTTGCGTCACGCCGGGCCTCGCGTCGTCCTACGGCTACCGCTGGCGCGCGATCCCCTGGAAGGCGCTGATCACGTCGGAGTGCCTCTTCTGCGCCTTCCGCTGCAGCCGGACGCGCACGGGGAAGCTCATCGAGGCGCCGCGGAATTTAGCCGTCGCGGCGACGCCCGCCGAGGCCGCGCTCTGGCAGGAGCTCGAGGACTCCATGCTCGCCGTCATCTGCGTGTCGCGGGACCTGCGCGTGGCCATCTGGAGCGCCGGCGCCGCGGATTTGGTGAAGATGGGCGCGGCGCCGCGGACGCTCCGGGATCTGCCGTTCCGGACGCCCGAGGACCGCGCGCGCGCCTGTGTGGAATTCAAATCTTCAACCCGACTTCAATGTGCGCGTATGCGAATGTTTTGACACGAGCACTTCCGCCGTGCTTCGAGAACTCGCTAAGAGCAATCGATTCGTCCAAAAATCAGCCGAATCGACTTCGATTTGACCGAGCTCGAGAATTCTCAAGTTTGGCCCCGACGTCCCAGCTCACTGGTTGATTTGCACACAGGCGCGCGCGATCGCGCAGGTCGAGGCGGCCTTCGCGGGGGGCGTCGAGCCGCGGAAGCGCGAGCCCTTCGTCTTCTGGCTCGACGGCGCCGGCGGGGCGTTGGCGCTGTCCGTGGAGGCCATCGCGTCGTCGCGCGACGGGGTGGATTCGGTCGCGCTCTTCTGCACGCCCATGGACCCCATGCTCCTCTCCTTCGGGGGCGAGGGCCGGGACCTGCGGGGCCGCGCGGCGCAGCCGACGCTGAAGGGCGGCGCGCCGGGCGAGGCGCCGACGGCCGTGCAGCGCCTCTTCCGGTCCGAGCGGTCGGCGGCCGCGCCGCTGCTCTCCGACGGCGGGTCCGTGCCCGAGCTCTACGACGGGTCCGTCGCGTCCTACGACTCCGTCGCCGAGACGCCGCGCGTGGCCGGCGAGCGGGGCAAGGCGGGGCCCGTGGGCGTCGACTTCGAGACCGCGGAGGGCCCGGACGCGGACCCGAGCGAGGTCCTGCTCCTGCAGTTCCGCGCGTCGACGGGGCGCATGACGGGCAAGGCCTTCGCGCCCCACGCGGGCGTCACGCGCGCGCCGGACCTGACGGAGCGGAGCGGCGTGCTGCGGCGCGGCGTCACGGTGGACCGGCCCGGGGTCTACGCGTGGGCCTACGTCTGGGGCGAGACGTTCGTGAGAGTCTCGGCTCCCTCGTCCTACGCGGCGCCCTGGGTCTTCGGCGGCTTCGGCGGGGCGACGTCCTGGCGCCACCTCGTGGACTTGGTCGAGGAGAGCGAGGACGACTCGGCGTCGGACCCGACGAAGCGCTGCGTCGGCGGCCACGTCGAGGTCGGCGAGGATTCGACGCTATTGCGGTGGTGCGTGCGCTTGGAGGGCGTGACGGACCCGGAGGTCGTGCTGCCGCTGGCCGGGCGCGTGCCCCTCCCCTTCGAGAAGCTCTGGCTGGTGTCCCTGCGCCACGACGGCTACCTCAAGGAGTTCTCCGGCGGCGGCTCGTTGGCCGAACTGGAGGCGTCGGGCCGGCTCCAGGTCGTCTCCGACGCGCACGTCGTGCTCAAGGCGACGACCGTGTCCGCCGAGGTCTACGCGGCGGCGAAGCGGCGCGTCAAGGCCTTCGCCAAGGCGCGCCAGGAGCTCAAGCGGGCCCACGCGGCGCCGTCCGCGACGGACAGGGCAGGAAAAGAGAGCGAAATTCCCAACTTCAAAGGCTCCTTTCTCGGCCGTTTTCCACTCGTTTCGGCTGATTTTTGGACGAGCGATCATCTCTCGGAACGGTCTCGAAGCGTGAATGCTTTTCCCGGAACGCGCGCGCGCGGAACACTCACGTTGAAGCGACGTTGAATCTCTCTTGTCCTGCCCAGGCGACCGAGGCGGAGCTCGACGACGCGCGGCGCGCGTACGACGCGGCCAAGAAGCACATCCAGGCCGCCTTCGCCACCTACCTGCGGGGCAACGAGGAGCGGCAGGCGCGGCGCTCTCTGGGCATCCTCGACGAGCGCTACTCGCGGCACCAGACGCGCCTCGAGCTCCTCTTCGCGGGCAACGCGTGCGAGCGGTCGAGCCTCGCGCGGCTGCCCGAGAACCTCGTCGAGCACGTCGCCGGCTACATCACGATGACGGACCACGACCTCCACATCGCCTGCAGCCGCAACGCGACGCCCCCCGACGGCCTCGCCTAATAAGCGTTAGTCGTCGCGGACGTGCTTCTTGCCCGCGAGGACGTTCTGCGTTCGGAGGAGCGCCGCGGGGTCCAGGAGGCCCTTGGTCCGCGCGCCTTCCGGCGCGTTCTTCAGGATGTCCTCCAGCGGGTCGTCCGTGCCGTCGGCGAAGACGCGGTCCCGGTTCCGCGCGATGGCCTCGCCGACGCGCGCGCGGACGTCGGGGTCGCCGCTGTCGTACAAATTCTTGCAGACGTCGTAGGCCAGGCCCCCGGCGTTGCCGTCGAAGCGCGGCGCGCTGCGCTTCGCCTTCTCCTGGTCGCCGCCGGCGCAGGTCAGGGCCGTCCACGCCGGGTAGGTCGTCTTCCCGTCGCCGTCCCGCCTCGGCTTCTTGTGGAGTTTGACGGTCACGCGCCCGCTCTTGACGACGTGGCGGCTCGCCGACGGCACGACGTCGTCGTCGAGCGCCGTTTTTTTCAGCCGGTAGTTGGCGCCGCGCAGGCCCAGGACCTTGAGGTCGAAGGCGTCCGTTTGGACGTCGCACGTGACCTTTGCGGCGTTTTCGACGCCCGCCAACCCCACGACGACGTTGACCCACGCGCTGTGCTCGTCGCCCTGGTCCCAGCCGAACTTCGTGATGGGCGTGAAGACCGGGCCCTCCGCCGCCGCCGGCGCCGCGGTCTCGATCTTCCGCGGCGCGCCGCCGCCGCCGCCGCCCGCGAGCGGCCGCGGCGGCGGGCAGTAGACCTCGTCGTCGCTGTCGTCGCCTAATCCCGCGTAGGGGTCGGGCCCGGGCGGCCGGCGCCGCCGGGGCGCCGGCGCGGGCTTGGGCGCGGGCTTGGGCGCCGCCGGCGGCGCCGTCGCGCGGTGGAACGCCGCGGCGAGCGCCTCCTCCTCCGCGGCTTTGGCCTCGGCCCGCGCCCGGGCCTCCGACGCCTCGGCGTCGCGCCCCGCGGCGATGCCCTCGACGTAGATCGCCTCCGCGGCCGCGCCCTTCATCGCCTCGAGGTCCCGCAGCATCTCGCCGGCGACCGCGTCCCGGTTCTTCTTGAGAGCGTACCTGGCCGCGGGCGCGGCCTCCTCGGCCTCCGTCGCGGCGGCGGCCGCGGGCTCGTCCGCGCGCGCCGCGACGGCCTCGCCCGCGGTCCCGGCGGGCGGCGCCGCCCGGCGCACGGCCTTCTCGGCGGCCGCGGACCGCTCGGCGGCACGGTCGCGCGCGCGGTCCGCGGCCGCCGCGCGGCGATGGTGCACCGCGCCCGGCTTCGCCGGCGCCGCCGCGGGCGTCGGCGTCGCCGGCGCCGCCTCGGGCTTCCGCGCGAAGGCCGAGAGCGGACGACCGCGGGCGCCTGCGCCGCGACCTTCTTCAGGCCCTCGCTCGGCGGCCGCTCGGGCGCGAAGCGCGCCGGCGGCGGCCGCTGCTTCGCCGGCGGCTTCGCCGGCGGCTTCGCCGGCGGCTTCGTGAGGTCGATCTTCGCCATGAGCGCCTCGAGCTTCCGCTCCTCGCCGGGGATGCGCAGGCGCGGGTCCACGGGCACGCCGCCGTCGAAGGCGAGCTCGCCCGCGTCGTCGTCGTCGAGCGTCGGCGTGCGCGCGGGCTTGGGCTCGAGCCGCGAGGGCGCCGGCGGGAACTGGGGCGCGGGCCCCTGCTTCTTCCTCGGCGCCGGCGGCGCGGCGTCCGGCAGCTTCGTCGCCGCCGCCGCCGGCGCGCCGCCGTCGCCGTTGAGGAGCTCGAGCTCGCGCGCGGCCGTCTTGCGAACGAACGACGCGGCGAGCTTCTTCACGGCGGGCCGCGACGCGCGCGCGAGCAGCCGCTTCGCCTCGGCGAGCTCGGCGGCGAGGGCCGCGACGTCGCCGGCGGCCGGCGCCACGTCGACGGCCGGCGCGGGCGCCGCGTCGCCGTTGAGGAGCTTCAATTCGCGCGCCGCGTGCTTCCGCGCGAAGCTCGAGAGCAGCCGCCGCAGCGACGGCGCCCGGGCCTCGGCGAGGCACCGCTTCGCCTCCGCGAGGTCCGCGGCGACCTCCTGGATGAGGTCGTCGTTGGCGGCAGAGAGGTACGGCGCCGCGCCGCCGAGGCGGTGGATCTTGTCGTCGAGCAGCTCCCGCGCCTGCGCCTCGCGCCCGTCGCTGAGCTTGAGGTTCGCGAAGAGCGTCTTGTCCATGTGGGCCTCGAAGCCGGACATGGTCGACCTAGGCGTCAGGGAGGGCGAACTGCGGGGATCTTGCTGCGGCGAGGCTCTCGCTAAGAGAGGCCCATGCCTTCCCCCAAAGACGATGTTGCCCTTCAAAATGAACCCGTGCAAGTGTCCAACCGGGCAGCTAGCTCGATCGAGTTCTTCGTTCGTCGTTGTCCGACGACGATGTGGGGCGGGCGCGACCCCTTCGACGACCCGTTCTTCACGGGCCGCCCGGAGCGGTCCCGGGACCGCGGCGACCGCCGCGACGACGACCGGCGCCTCGAGCGGCGCGACCCCTTCGCCCTCATGGACCAGATGATGGGCGGCGGCATGCTCGGCGGCTTCGGCGGCGACATGGACATGGACCGGCTCCACGAGCGGGGCGCGGGCGGCGGCGGCGGGTCCTTCACGATGATGAGCTCGTCCACGGTCATCTCCGGCGACGGCCGGAGCCGCACGGTCACGAGCCACTCGAGCCAGCACGGCGGCGGCCCGATGGTCAGCGAGCGCCGCGAGCAGGTCCGCGGCGGCGGCAGCGAGACCATCTCCTGCGCGCGGCGCATCGGCGACCGGAGCCGGACCATCACGAAGGAGCGCGACCGCCGCGGCGACGAGCGGACGATGGACACCATCGAGAATATGGACGCGGACGCCGTGGAGCTGGACCGCTTCGACGACGACTTCCAGCGCCACGCCAGCGGCCGGGCCCAGATGCTCGACTTCCAGCGCGGCTTCCCGCCGGGCATGCTCCAGGAGGCGCAGCGCGGCGGCGGCGGCCGCCGGCCGAGCGACGCGCGCGCGCTCGAGGCCTACGACCTCGACCGCGACGACGAGGCCCGGCCGCCGCGCCGCCGGAGCCGCTGGGGCTTCTGAGGCGCGCACGTTCCCTCCCTTAGCGGTAGGGCCCGTAGCAGAGGGGCACCCACGCGGACACGGCCAGCGCGGTCACGGGGAACGCGAAGAGCAACACCCACGCGGTCCCGCACTCGAAGCACGCGTCGACGACGACGAGGCACCGCCGCGCCTTGCCGCAGCCCACGAGCGGCTCGCCGTCGCCGTTGTAGCCCCGGATCGCGGACCAGATGCGCTGGCACGTCGCCGTCTTGAGCACGTCGCCGAGCAGCGGCGCGCGGTTGATCGTCGCGACGAGCCCCGGCGCGTTGTGCTCGATGAAGCGCCGCAGGGTGCGCACGCCCTCGACCTGGAACCCCTCGAGCGTGCCGTAGGGCACGGACGTCGCGAGCGCCTTTTCGTAGTGGTGCGCGTCGCCGGGCTTGAACAGGATCTCGAGCCAGCGCGGGAGAGCTTCGCCCGTGCGGTAGCTCGCGTAGCGGTTGAAGATGCCCTTCTTCCAGTGGCCGATGCCGTGGCGCTGGCCGAAGCGCGCGAAGAGGCCGTAGCGCTCGACGTCCTTCTCGCCGTAGTACTCCTGCAGCGACGCGTCGACGGCGTCGTCGTTCCGCGCCCTCGCGTCCTTCCTGCCGTCGGCGAAGCGCCGTTCCTTCGGGCCCGTGATCTTGAGCTCCTTGAGGCTCTTCTTGGGCACGTAGAGCAGCAAGACCATCTCCACGGCCGCGGACCGGAGGTAGCGGAAGTTCGTGTCGATGTGCGGGCTGTCCGCGAGGTACTCGTCCAGATCCAAGATGAACTCGATCATGAGCGAATTCAGGATGACCTCCAGGGGCGAGTCGTGGTAGAACAGGAGGTACATGTTCAGCGAGTAGAGGAGGACCTCGAAGGCCGAGTTCATGAAGGTGTGGAGCCGATATCCGATCTTCATGAGCACCGTGTCCGCCTCCTTGCGCGCGACGAGCGCCCGGATGCTGATGAGGCGGTCGACGCCGTCCTTGCTGTGGCTCGGGAAGAAGAACTTGTGGTAGGAGTCGGGGATGACCTTGACGAGGTAGAGCACGACGACGAGCTCGATCGCGGCCTTGGTGAAGCGCGCGCCGTGGCCCTTGGCGTCGACGCTCGCGGCGCGGTCGCTGCAGAGCGCGGCGACGTCGCCGTCGGAGCGGCCCGCGTAGAGCGTGTACATGAGGACGACCGCGGGGAAGCCGCACTGGAGCAGCAGCGTCGCTAACACGGAGAGGAGGCCGCTGCCCATGCAAGCCAAGTAGAGGTACGTGCTCGCCTTGCCCGCCTCGAACTCCCAGTCGCCGACGGCCTCCGCGATGCGCCTGAAGGGCTCGATGAGCAGGTCCTTGAGCGCCTGGCGCGCCCCCTGGGGGGACCGGTCGTAGCGCGCCGCGAAGGCGCCGTTGCGCTCGTCCCGGAGCCAGCGCCGGTACGCGGCCTTGCCGTGGTCGACGTAGGGGATCGACTCGAAGTCGTCGCCGTGGCCCTCCTGAAACCTCATGCGCGCCTCGAGCGACACGAGCGCGTGCGCCTGCCAGACCAGGGGCGCCACGCCCCAGTAGGCCAGCGTCGCCTCGCGCGCGACGCGCGGCGCGGGGCGCGGCCCGCCGTAGCCGTGCGAGAAGCCCGCGGCGCTCACGACGGAGTAGACGACGGCGGCGCCGTCCCTCTCGCCGTCGCGCGCGGCCGTCACGACCGCGAGGCGCCAGCGCATGTCCGCGCCCTCGCACTCCACGACGTCGCCGGGCTCGAAGCGCCAGAGCCGCGCCGTGGCGTCCCAGCGGCTCAGGGGCCGCGCGAGGATGTGCATCGACACGCGTTTTTCCAGGACGAGCGCGTGGTGCACGGCGAGCGCGCGCCGCACGGTCTCGCGCTCGCCGTCGGCTCTTTGCGCCACCACGGACCGCTTCTCCGTGTTAAAGTAGGGGCTGTGGTACTCCTTGAGGCCCGTCCGCGTCAGGTCGCCCGTCGACCCCGGGCTCAGCAGGAACTTGTCCGCGTCCGCGTTGCTCGCGCGGTGCACCGAGTCGTCGGAGAACGCCTCGCTGTAGGCCTGCGGCCGCGTCGACGCCGTGGCGCCCGTCGCGTCCCAGGCATCCTCGAAGTCGATGCCCAAGTCGTCGTCGCCGCCGTCGCCGGACCCTTGGGTCGAGTACGGCGCGTCCGGCTTGCAGGCGCTGTCGAAGAGCTCGGACCAGTTGAAACTGTACATGGCCGCTGTCGGAAAAGGCCTTCCGCCTCTTCGTCTAGGGTAGCGCGAGCTAAACTTCCATCACAAGACCATCGGCGGCATGGGCTTCGAAGCAGCAACGCCTTTGTTGATGCCGATGACGCTGCTCTCGCGTGGGAAACATTGTATTTTGCTGAAGCCGATTCGGGCTGTCGCGTGAATTTCGCGGCGCGGCAGCCCACGGGTGGGCAGCCCACCCGACCAGAACAAACGCATCGCAATGCCGCGCTTGGAGCGCCAGGGCAGCGAGCTGCAGATGCAGGGCTGGCTGGTCAAGCGCAAGAAATCCGGCGAGACGCACATCGGCGGCTCGCGCACGAAGCGCTTCTTCAAGCTCTGCTACTTCGCCGGCGGCCGCGAGAGCACGACGGGCCGCGACGACCAGCTCGCGCTCGCCTACTATCGGCGGCCGAAAGATGAGCCGCAGGAATGGCTCAAGGTGAAGGACATCCAGAGCGTCGTCTCGGTGCTGCCCACCGAATTCACCGTCGTGCATCCCAAGCGGTCGTACGTGCTCCGGACCGCGTCGAAGGAGGAGTGCACGGCGTGGGTGAGCGCGATCCTCCTCGCGATGCGCCGCGCGGCCCAGATCACGCCGCGCAAGCTCGATCCCACGAGCCCGTGCTGCTCGTCGCACTCGCGCGACAAGCGGCGGATCCTCGGGAGCGCGAACCGCGGCCCCGCCAAAATCGCCATCGAGCAGACGGGGTTCTCGAACGGCGAGAGGGAGGCTTTCTACTAGAGAAGTACTAAAATTCGGCAGCATGCGTGTTCGACTTACTCCGCGGGCGCCTCCTCTTTGGCCGCGGCTTCCGCGGGCGCCTCCGCCGCGTCCTCCTCCGCCGCGTCCCCGCCAAAAACATCGGGGAGCTGTTTCCAGCCGGAGTGTTGTGAACGCATCGTGTTTGGATTGTTGTGAATCTCTCGCTTCGTCGGGACGCGCGAGTCCGGCGCAAAGACGTGCTTCCGGACGCCATGTGTAACTTCAACTTTAAGTTCAACATAGATCGCAAGTTCAACTTGAACTTCAACAAATCCCGTCTCGTTCCAGCCGCCGCTTTGTCCAGGGTCATTGGGCAGCGGCGCCGCACCACACGGGGAACGACGGTCGCGCGGCCCGACCGCTATCGCGGATTTCCCCTCCCGTAGTCCTGGCGCGCGGATCACTAGCGCGTAGCACTAGGGAGTGCTAGGCGTGGAACCCGGTTTGACGTAGGGAACTGTGAAAATCGAAAGTCCGAGAAATGAAGCCATTTTCGCAGGAGAACGAAACCTATGCGTCGGTAGCACAGAACGATCGTCGAATCGACAAGTTTCGACGAAAATCGGGATTTCTGCCATGCGTCGGAAGCACAAAAACGACCGTCCGAACACGATTCGTTCACAACGGTCCAGCTGGAAACAGCTCCCCAATGTTTTTTGCGTCCCCGCCGACCCGGCGGAAGCTCACGACCGCCAGGATCATCTTCCGCAGCGCCGTCTCGAGCCGCACGTCCGCGACGCCCTTCAGCGCCGCCTTCAGCGCGTCCGTGTCGTAGTTCGGCGGCAGCTTCAGCAACACGTGCTTGCAGCGGAAGCCCGGCGCGTTGCAGCGCGCGCACAGAGCCGCGAGGTCGACGCCGGACATGTCGAAGGACACGGAGCCCATGGGCCGCGCGGAGACCTCGGGCCCGCCCCACGGAGGGTCGAGGAAGAGGAGGTCCGCGCGGCGGACCGCGGCGCGCGCGGCCGCGAGGTCGCCGGAGACCTCCGCCGGTTCCTCGGCGGCCGTCGCGGCGGCGATGTCGCCGTGGAGGCACGTCGCGTCGAGGCCCGCGGTCTCGACGTTGTGCTTGAGGAATTCGAAGCGCGTCGCGTCGAGCTCGACGCCCGTGACGCGCGTCGCGCCCGGCGCCCTGGCGAGCGCGCGCGCGAAGCTCAGCACGTTGCCGCCGACGCAGGCGCAGCCGTCGCAGATCTCGGAAAAGGGCGCGCCGGGGAGCTTGAGCGCGAGCTTCGTGATGCGGTCCGCCGTGCGCGCGTCCGTGACGCTGTAGACGGCGACCTCGTCGAGGAGCATGCCCTTGCGCGCGGCCTCGGAGCACTGCGTGCCCCAGAGCTGGAACCGCTTCCCGTCCGACACCTCCACGGCGCGCGACGCCGCCGTCTGCGAGGCGGAGGACTCGGCCATGTTTTGTTGAGCCCAAAACGGCCGATGATGAAGAACTGATTGAAGCGTCGAGCATGGATGTATGAAATGCTGCCCGCGATGGGCGCGGCGCTCGCGATCCTGCTCGCGCTGCCCGCGCTGGCCGTGCGCGAGCGGCGCATGTGCACCCCGAGCCTCTGCGTCGGCGGCGACGACGGCGCCTTCGACGCGTCGCTCATCTCGTCGGCGCGCGTCGTCCATCGCTTCGCGCCGACGGACCCGGCGCGCTACCTGTCCGTGCTCGACGTCGGCGGCGGCGGCGCGTGGCTCGCGGCGCGACGCGGGTCCTTCCCCTCGGCGGACGGCGCCAACATCTCCGCGGTCGTCTGGACGGGCTGCGACGCCGAGCTGCGGAGCCCGGCCGGCGGCGCGTGCGCGGACGCGGCGCCCGTCGAGCTCTTCCGCGGCGACGCCGTCGCGCACAACGTGGGCTTTCTCCTCGCCGGCGGCGCCCTCCACGCCTTCGGCGGCCTCTTCGACGAGCGCGATCCCGCGCGGCCGGGCGTCCGCGCGGCGGGGCCCGTCGCTTTGACGCGAGAGGGTTTGGAGGCGCTCGCGAGGGCCGACGTCGCGCGGGCGCCCGTCGTCCTCGGCGGCGCCCACGCCGGCGGCATCGACCGCCGGCCGCGCACGGGCACCTACTGCGAGTACGACGGCCGCGTGTCCGCGGCGGCGGCGCGCGGCCGCGTCGTTTTGCTGGCGCGCGCGAACCTCGCGCGGAACCGCACCGCCGACGGCGGCTTCGGCGGGCGCTCCGTCCAGGCCGCCGCGGGCGCCGTCGCCGGCCTCGGGGACCCGGCGACGCTCCTGGGGCCCTTCTTCCCCGCGGACGTCGCGGCGTTCGCGCCGCGCGGCGCGTGCGCGGCGCCCGCCGCGGGCGACAACGTCTACTTCGCGGCCGTCAACGCGAACCCCGTCGACGCGTCGACGTTCCTGGGCCTCTTCCCCGTCGTGCGCAACGGCGCGGATCGCGACGACGCCTACGTCGCGCTGGCCGTCTCCTGCGACGGCGTCGCGTTCTCCGCGTTCCGCCGTTTGCTGAACTCGACGCCCGCGAGCCTCGGCCGCTCGAGCGACCACCCGGCGGACGGGTTCCTCGTCGACGGCGGCGCCATCTACTTCTACGTGCACCGCGGCGTGCCCGGCGTCTTCGACGACGACCACGGGTCGAGCTCGATCGCCGGGTCGCGCGTCGTCCGCTACGAGCTCGACCGGCCCGCGCTCGCGGCCTACACGGCGGAGGCCAAGGCGTCGCTCGCCTCCTGCGGCGCGTCGCCGGCGCCGGCGGCGCCCCGGTCCGCCTACGACCGGTGCTGGCTCGAGTGCGCGCGCGACGCGCGGCGCTCGAGCCGCCACCGCGACGACCGCGCGGTGGACGCGTGCTTCGCCCACTGCCTCGGGAGGCACTGCCCTTATTAAGCGTCGGACGTCAGCACGACCGTGAGCTGCGCCCACTGCCTCGGGAGGCACTGCCCTTAATTAAGCGTCGGACGTCAGCACGACCGTGAGCTGCTGCTTCTTCTTGGAGAATTTCGCCGACGCGGCCGCCGGGTCCGCGGCGAAGGGGAGCGCAATCTTCGCCTTGCGGCGGTCGACCTTGAGGCGGAGCGTCGCGCCGGAGACGTCCAGGTCGACGTCCTTCATGGACGCGGCGCCGTCGAGCTTGGCGACGATCTGGACGCGCCGCCGGCCCGACGCGTCGCGCTCGAGGTCCTTGGACTCGTACGCGAAGCCCGGCGCGTCCGCGGCCGCCGCCGCGGCGGGCGGCGGCGGCGGCGGCGCGGCGGCCTTGGCGGCCTTGGCGGCGTTGAGGCGGTCCGTCGCCTTGGCGTCGGCCGTGGCGATGAAGCCCTCCTTGAAGTCCTTGAGGACGCCCTTCTTCTCGCGCTTCCTGGGGGCCTCGCGCTCAACCTCGGGCTTCTCGGGGAACTTCTCCGCGGGCGCCGGCTCCGGCTTCCCAAAGTCGCCGAACATGCCGCCGAAGTCGAGCTTGTCCGCGAAGGATCGCAGCTGGTCGATGGTGCCGTCGTCGTCGTCGTCGGCCGGCGCCGCGGCTTTCTTCGTCGCGTTCGAGAACTCCCTGTCGACGTCGGCCATCATCGCGTCGAAGACCGGGTCCGCGACCCTCGAGTCGCGCGTCGCCGCCTCGTCGTCGCCGTAGAGCGACGGCTTCGTGTCGTCGTCGAGGAAGCCCTTGGTGATCTTGTCGAAGGCCTTGGTGGAATAGTCGGGCTCCGCCGGCGGCTTCGGCGCCGCCGCCGCGGGCTTGTTGCCCACCTGGCCGCCCTCGGCGTGCTTGCGGAGCGCGGCGTCCTGTTCCTCCTTGGTCATCTGCGTCGTGTCGACGACCTTGCACTTGGACATGAAGCGGCTGTAGGTGCCCTCCTTCTGCGAGTCGCCCTGCGAGCTCCCGTTCGGGTAGAGGGGCTTGGCCTGCTTCGCCTTGTCGCCCGCGAGGAAGCCCTTCGTCACCGCGGGCTTCTTCGGCTTCGCCGGCGCGTCGCTCGAGATGTCGAAGCCGTCGGTCGACGCCTCGAGGGCGTCGTCGGGGGCCACCTCCTGGATCATGACCTTCTTCTTCTGGGCCGCCGTCTCGGGCAGCTTCATGGCCAGCCCGTTCTCCTTCTCGCGGTCCGCGGCGAGGCCCCGCGCGCGCGCGAGGAGGCTCTCCGGCGACGCGGCGACGCCCGTCGCCTCGGCGTTCGGCTTGACGTCCTTGGGCGGCGCCTTCTTCTTCTCCCGGGAGCCGGGGGGCGCGGACTGGAACGAGACCTCGTCCAGGGGAAAAGCCACAGGCTCGTCGCCGGCCTTGCCGCCGCCGCCCTTGTACTTGGAGTTGATGTGCTTCCAGCTCTTGGCGTCCGTGTCGACGGCGAGCTTCGACTCCGCCGCGACCCAGCGCACGGCGAGCGCGGAGACGTCGCGCTTGAACGGCGACCGGGGCCCCTCGGCCGCGACCTGGTCCAGGACCCAGGGGTGGAAGAGCACGTCGATGGCCTGGCCGCTGCCGACCTGGTCGCCGGCGCCGGCGACGGCGCAGGGCCGCGCCGAGCCGACGACCATGGGGATCTGCAGGCCCGACGCGGACGACCAGCCGGGTTTTTGGGATTTCACGTCCACGGGCAGCCCCGCGGCGTCGTTGGGCGGCTGGAGCGCCGGGTGCGCGCAGCAGTTGATCATGAGCTTGCCGCCGTTGTACTTGAGCGCCGCCTTGATGACGTAGCCCGCCGCCGGCGTCAGCGCGTCGGGCGTCATGAGCTTCGACATGAGCTCGTTCGCCTTGGCGTCGTCGGGCTCCATGCCCTCGGCGAGCTCGTCGCCGTTGGCCTTGGCCATGTGCTTGGCGCTCTCCGTGAGCAGCTCGCTGTAGCCGTCGGGGTCCTCCTCCGACATCTTCGTCAGCTTCTGCCACATGCCGTCGGCGTTGGCGAGCTCCGACGCGGGGATGCCCATCTGGCGCGCCATGGCCTTGACCTCCGCGGGGATCTTCCCCACGCCTTTCGCCGAGTAGTCGCCGGGCCGCGCCGACTGGCGCTTGCCCTGGTTCATGGCGGCCGGCGAAAAGGCGCTGCGACGCGCGCGCGATGGGGGCAGCCTCGGTTTTGCGCTGCGCGGCCAAAGCGCACCCAACGGCTCAACGAGCCGACCGTGCCTCGGCTGCCGCGACGCGGACGATGGTCGCGTCGCGGCTCTTGGCAGCCCTCGTGCTCCTCGGCCGCGCTTCCGCGCGCGACTGGCGGACGGCCGCGTTCTGGCCGGACGTCTTCGAGACGCTGCAGAAGGGCCGCTTGCCGACGCAGCCGGCGCCGCGCCGCTGCATCCTCGGCGCGTTCAACGCCACGGGCTGCCGGGCTGCCATTTTATTGCCGGCGACGTACCGCGAGAGCGCCGCGAGCCTCGAGAGCCAGGCGGCCGTGGCCCGGGCCCTGCACGCGGGCCTCGGCCACCCCGTGGCCGTGCTCGTCGTCACCGAGCCGCCGTACGACGCCGCGAGGATCCGCCACGCGTTCCGCGAGCACGTCGTGCACATCCGCGAGCTCGCGGATGCGGAGCGGCGCGCCCAGGACCGGTTGCCCTTCTGGCTGCGCCAGTGGTACAAGCACGCCGTCGCCGTGCGCATGCTCGACCACCTCGAGGCCCACTCGCGGCACCCCGTCGACGTCGTCGCGAAATTCCGCTTCGACAGCCACCTCGTCTTCCGCGACGACGCGGCCATCCTCGCCATGGCGACGCGGAGCTTGGCGGAGCCCGACGCGTTGTGGGCGCAGATCGAGATGCAGTGGTGGGGCGCGGCGGCGGTCGCGAGGACGTTCCTCGACGCTCTTTTGACGGACGCGCGCGAGCCCGAGGCCTACGAGCTCGTGCTCAACGGGACGCAGCTCCGCCGCTGGGACGCCAAGCCCACGAAAGAGTGGTTCGACATGATGGCGGCGTCGGACCTCATGTTCCCGGGCTACGGGGACACATCCCTCGACGAGCTGCGCGCGTCCGGGGACGCGAGGCGATGGGTCCGGACGAAGCCGTCGTTCTGGCCCGGCGTCTCGAGCGAGGAGCTCTTCGTCGGCGCGGCCCTGCGCCACGACCTCGTGATCAAGGACCTGACGACGGCGCCGGGCGTCAAGGAGGCGACGTGGAACAAGGACTGGATGCGGTGGGTCGAGGTCGACGGCTGCAAGCTCGGCAACGTCGTCAAGCTCGACGGCAGCGACGACGTCGCGACCTACGGCGCCGCGGCGCGGGACTGCAAGCTCTACCCGACGGGCAAGAACGCGACGCGCGGGCGCTTCAACGCCTACTTTGCGCGGAATCTGACGGACGCGGACCTCGGCGCGGTCGTCACCGCGCGCGTCGCGCGCGAGAACCCGACCTGCGCGGAGACGTCCTACGTCTTCGGCGACGGCATGCTCGAGCGCATCTACCCGGGCTTCTGGGGCGCCGAGCTCGAGGCCACGGTTACCTAGTAGTCTCCCGCGGGGTGGTGGTGCGCGCGCCGCCGCGCGAGCGTCCTCCGCGTCGCGAGCCACGGCTCGCCGTCCGGGTAGCCGCGCATGGGGCGGTCGCGCAGGTCCCGCCGCACGGCCCGGAACGCGCAGGCGGACCCGAAGTCCGGGTCGCCGTGCTCCCGCTCCCGGCCGTCCGCCGCGCAGATCGTTTCGTTGACGAGCATGTCCGTGCGGAACCGCATGCCCCGGCTGAACGCCTCGGAGACGCCGTTCTTCCGCCCGAAGGAGAAGGAGACGACCGTGCGCCGGTCCCGCGCCAGGTCCCGCGCGTGGTCCGCGTAGGCCTCCCGCGCGCCCCGGTGGATGAGCCGCGAGTCGAAGACGACGGCGTCGCCGGGCCGGCTCCGGATCTGGTCGTAGGGCGTCTCGGACTCGGGCCGGTGGTCCGCGTGGTAGGGGTCGAGCCGCGCGAGCACCTCGGCGTGGCGCGTCGCGTTGTCGTGCGTGTAGGGCGCGATGCTCAGGCCGCCGTCGTCGAACGCGTGGTCCTCGAGGTAGAGGGCTACCGTCGTGACGCGCCGGGTCTCGCCGCGGTCGTCGGCCCAGAAGGTCGTGCCCTTGCCGAAGCCGAACTCGCGGCCCGCGGCGCAGATGGCCGCGTCCGTCGTCGGCGGCGCCCGGTCCCGGACGTTCGGCTTGGCCATCGGCGGGAGCCGCGCGGCGCCGGACGCGGGGCACCACGTGTCGTCGACGAAGCTCAGGCCGGTGGCGTACAAATCGAAGGCGCCGTAGAGGTCGTCGGCGTGCCAGTTGCCGACGCGGCTCACGTAGATCTCGCTCCGCTCCAGCAGGTAGAAGTCGTCGCCGAGGATCGCGGTCAACAGCTTCGCGAGGCGCTCGTCGCGCGCGATCTCGTGCTCGAACTCGAGCAGGCCGGGCAGGCGCTCGATGCCCGGGATGAACCAGCCGCCGAGCTTCTTCCCGTTCATCATGTACTTGTGCGTCTCGCCCGTGCGTTTCAGGTGGTCCAGGACGCGGTTGCTCATCTCGGCGACGCGCTCGGCGCGTATGACGTTCGGCAAGACGAAGTAGCCCCGGCTCTCGTAGAGGTCCAGCCAGCTCGTCGCGGTCGTCGACGCGACGACGAGCGCGAGCCGCACAATGGCCGGGCAGCCTCGACGCCGGTCGACGGCCCGCATCGTGGCTTGCCACCAGTTGACCGCCAAAGGTGCACATTCAAGTGTTCACGTTGAAGTGTTCACGATGGGGCTGCTGCGACGTCTCGTGCTGCTCCTCGCCGCGCTGCGCGCGGCCGCGCTGACCGTGCTCATCACGGGCGGCAACGGCGGCATCGGCACGGAGCTGGCCGTCGAATTCGCCAAGGCCGGCCATAGCGTCATCTCGGCCTGCCGCGGCCGGTCGGCCCACGTCCACGAGCGCCTCGTCGAGGAGCAGCTCGAGGCGCGCGTGCGCATCATCCTCGGCCTCGACGTGTTGGATGACGCCAAGACCGACGCCTTTTTCGACGCGCTGCAGGCCGAGGGCGTCGTGCTCGACGTGCTCGTGAACGCGGCCGGCGCGCGTCTCGGCCGCGTCCGCGACGACGAAACGAGCGATGAGCATCAAAAACGTAGGTCGCGACGTGGCAGCTGGCCGTCGACACGTACCCGGGCACGACCGAGCCCATGCAGCTCGGCGGCCTGGACCTGAAGCTGCTGGGGAAGGTCTTCGCGGCGAACGCCGTGGGCCCCGTGCGCGTCACCGAGGCCGTGCTCAAGCGGCGCCTCCTGCGGTCGCCCGGCGGGAAGATCGCCCACGTGTCGTCGAAGCTCGGCAGCATCGCGAGCAACACGGCGACGGGCCAGAACTACGCGTACCGCATGAGCAAGTCCGCGCTCAACGCCGCGGGCAAGTCCATGGCCGTGGACCTCCGGCCCCAGGGCATCGCCGTCGCGCTGCTCCATCCGGGCTACGTCGCGACGCCCATGACCGGCGACCGCGGCGACCTCACGGCCGCCGCGAGCGCCGCGGGCTTGTACAGGCGCATCGTCGACGACCTGGACCTGGCGAAGAGCGGCACCTTCTTCGACACCGACGGGTCGGCGCTCCCCTGGTAACAGTTCACCCTAGCCGCGCTTAAAGTCGGCCTTGCCGCCGGACTTCTCCAGGAGCCGCAGGTTCGTGATCTCGATGTCGTGGCTCAGCGCCTTGCACATGTCGTAGACCGCGAGCGCGGCCACCGAGCACCCGGTGAGCGCCTCCATCTCGACGCCCGTCCGGTGCGACGTCGCGACGCTGCACGTGATGTCCAGGGCCCTCGCGGCGTCGTCGGCCTCGAAGGCGACGTCGCAGCCGTCGAGCGCGACGCTGTGGCAGAACGGCACGAGCTCGTGCGTCCGCTTCGCGCCCTGGACGCCGGCGATGACCGCCGTCGTCAGGACCGGGCCCTTCTTCGACGCGAAGCCCGACGACGACAGCTCGTCCCAGGCCCCCGCGGGCAGGACGACGCGGCAGGACGCCACGGCGCGCCGCGCCGTGACGGCCTTGCCGCCGACGTCGACCATGCGCGGCCGGGCGGTCGACGCGTCGACGTGGCTGAGCGACGCGAGGCGGCGGATTGTGCCGCGCATGCTTGGGTGCTTGCACGGGTAGCTGTCGCGTGTGCGACGACGACGAGAGCTGCGGCGCGCGTGCGACGACGACGAGGCTCGAGACAGTCGAGGCAGGGTGAAACATTGGTGAACGTGCCGCCTTGTTGACGTAGTTGCATCGCGCAGCTGCGGCCAGCAACCCAGTATGGGATTGCAAGGCTGCCCAGCCCTGCTGCTCTGGGCGCTGCTCCGGGTAACGCTCGGCGACGACGTCCCGTCACCGGCGCCAAACCTTGCACCGAGCCTCGCGCCGGCGCCAAACCTTGCACCGAGCCTCGCGCCGACGGGCACCTGCGGCGACACCTGCCTCGGTGCGACCTGCGATTTTTGGGTCGAGCGCTACGGTTTGGACTGCGACATCCTCGAGGACGACAATTACTACGCCTGCGACTGCAGCGCCTGCGCCTGCGCGGCGGCGGTGACGACGAACGCGACCTGCGACGGCGGCGGCGGCGGGGCCGCCGCGGTCGCGTCCGGGGCGGCGTGGGCGGCCGCGTTCGCGGCGTACGAGGGCGCCGCGTGCGCGGACCTCGCCGTGGACCTCGGGTCGTCGTCGTTCGCCGCCGCCGCCGAGGTCGTCGTGCCGGCGTCGGGCGCCGCGACCGTCCGCGACGGCGCCGTGCGCGCGGCCGGCCGCCATCGGCTCGTCGCCGTGGAGAGCTACGGCGCGCTCGACCTCGAGAACGTCGCGCTGCGCGGCGGCCGCGACGACGCCCTCGGCGGCGGCTGCGTCTTCCTGGGCAGCTACGCGTCCCTCACGCTCACGAACAGCGCGCTCGCCAACTGCTCGACGACGGGGAACCCATTTCTAGTCGCTCTCGTGGCGGCAGGGGCCCGCTTCGAAACTGGCGAGAAAGCCGCTCTCCTCGGTGCTCTCAGAGCTGTCTGCCCTTTGGCAGAGGCGGCGAAGCAAGAAGCCAATTATGCCAAACGGTTTCCCAGGCGGGCGGGAAAGGCAATACATCGTTTTTCATCGACAGAAACCAAGCGGCGGCGAGCGACGGTCAAGGCTCAGTATGCGTCTGCGATCGCCTTCGTCGAGTCCGTCCCCGACACGTAGTGAATTAGGGGCCTGCTAAGAACGAAGTCAGGGCAGGATGCGGACGTCGCCGGAGTTGGCCAACAGGGACCTCAGCTCGGCCTTCTCGCTGCAGCCGCGGAGCTCGTCCGCGAGGCCGACGAGCTCGAGCGCGTCCTTCAAGCGGCGCACGGAGAGGTCGCCGAGCTCCTGGCGCGTGAAGACGAGGAGCGGCGCGGGCCCGTCGTCGGGCGGCAGGGACCGCGGCGGCCGCGGCGGGCTGCCCGCGGCGTCGTCCTCGCGGTAGCAGTAGCCCTCGGCCGCGGGCGGCGGCACGAACTCGAGGCTCCGGGGCGCGCCCTTGGCGTCGTGCGCCTCGGCCCCCGGCCGCCGGGGCCGCTTCTCCGCCGCCGCGCGGTCGTCGGCGGCGGGCGACGACGACGCGCTCGACGACCGCTTGAGCTCCGGCGACTCGCAGCCCTTGGCCGGGAGGTCGTCCACGTCCATGGCCTTGGATTCAGCCCCCCGCTCGGAGAAGGCCACGCGCCCCGACGCCACCAAGTGGTCCACGAGCTCCGCCTTCTCGACGCACTTCGTCGAGTCGACGCCGATCTCGGCCATGAGCCGCTTGAGCTGCTTGATCGACCACGTCGCGCGCATGCCCGCCTCGTCGACGTCCAGCGCCTTCGGCGGCGCCTCCTTGACGAGCTGGACGACTCCAGTCTCCACGAGGCGCATGATGAGGTCCCGCTTCTCCGTCACGTCGCGGAACGCCTTGCCCCGCGCCGCCGCGAGCGCCCGCAGCTCCCGCACCCCCAGCCGCTCGAGCTCGCGCATGCGGTAGCGCGGCACGCGCGCCGCCATGCGGCAGCGCCGCCCGCTCTCGAAGCGCGCGTCGCTCGACTCGAGCTCGTAGCGGCAGTTCGGGCACGTGCCGTGGCGCCGGAGCCACGACACGACGCAGTCGGAATGGTACAAATGGCCGCAGGGCAGCTTCGTCGCGACGTCGCCGACGCGCTGCGGGTCCAGGCACACGCAGCACTCGTCGTTGCCGTCCTGGATCAGGTCCTCCTCCGTGATCTTCACGAGCGGCAGCTCGCCGAGCGCGCGCTCGGCTATCGGAGGCGCGCCGCGATGCTCGTCGACGGCCGCGGCCGCGCTGTTCGCCGGGTGGCTCGACGCCTGCTGCTGCGGCGGCGCCGCCGCCGGCTCGAAGGGGCCGCCGCCGCCGCCGCCGAAGAGGCCGCCGCCCCCGCCGCCGTTCGCCATGGCCTCCCGGAAGGCGGCCTCGTACCTACGGAATTGGGGTGGTGGCGGCGCGGCGTGCCATGAGTGTGACGCCGGGCCGGACGCGCTGCGCGCGAAGTCCGACGGCGGGGCCTGCGGCTGCTGGTTCCCCCAGCCCCACATCGCTTCGGCGCGCCGAGACTCGGTCGAGGACGACGGACAGTGGCGCAACACTCGTCGAGCGCTCGCGGCAAACTCGTTTCCGACTTGTTGAACTGCAATCGGGGCTGCGATCGTCATGGGCAGCGATTGACAAGCTCCAGTGTGAATGGTCGTCTCCCTGTCGAAGGATGCGACCCTCGCGACCATCTTCGCCTTCGTTGTCTTCGCGACGCCGTTCACGCTCATGCGCGCCGCGGACTTCGAGGGCAGCGCGACCCACGGCGTGGCCCAGCGCTGGTCGCTCGCGTCCTGCTGCGTCCACTGGGTCGCGCTCGTCGTCTTCCTGCTCTACGTCGCGTGGACGCCCGCGGACGCGAGCAACCGCGCCTGCTACGTGCAGGAGACCATCTTGGTGTCGCTCTGGGCGACGTCGACGTGGAGCTTGTACATTTTCCAGTACTACAAGCAGCGCGTCGTGACCATGGCGCTGCCGGGCGCGAGGGAACCGCTGCTCTCGCGCGTCTTCAAGGTCCTGGCCTTCGCCTACGCGCCCGTACTGATCGTCGGCATGCCGTTCTGGGTCTCGGAGGAGCTCTCGGACGTCGCGGACGCGCGGCACGCGCGGCACGGCATGTGCCCCTGGGTCATGCGGCGGCGGTGGCGGCCGATCATCATGGCCCACTTCGCCGCGGACAGCGGCCTGTCGATCGTCAGCCTCTTCCTGTTCCTGCGGCCCATCCTCGTGAGCGCGCGCAACACGAAATCGACGACGCAGCTCGACATGGCGTCCATCGCCCGCCGGAACGCGGCCGCGAGCCTCGTCGCCATGGTCTCGACGCTGCTGCAGACCACGGCGCAGTTCGCCTGGAAGGTCGGCGAGCGGTCGCCGTTCCTCTTCTGGCTCGTCATCTCGCAGGACCTCGCCTTCAACATCGTCTCCATCTGCCTGAGCTACGCCCTACCGGAGGCGCTCGTGAACCTCATCCGCCTGTCGAGGACGGAGAAGTACCTCCGCCGCTGGCGGGAGTCGATCCGCGCCTTCGGCCACGCGCCGAGCCCGCGAACGCCGGAGGCGCGGACGCCGCGGCAGTTGAGGATGCCCAGCCGGCCGACGGCCCCCGGTCTCGCCATGGTCTAACATATCCCGCCGGCGGGATATGTTAAGCACCGCGTCACGTTAGGCCTGTACGGAGTAGAGCGGCTCCGCGAAGCCCGGCGGCCGCTTCTGGAGTATCGTGAGCGCGTTCTGGAAGCGCTTGTGGGGTTCGAGCAGCGAGACGTGCGTGACGTGGTCCGGGTCGATGCCCGTCGCCTCCTTGGGCTCGCGGCGCCGCACGGCGTCGAGCCAGAGCCGCGTGTTCTCGTTCGTGATCGTCGAGTGGCAGACGAGGTAGCCGCCCGGCTCGATGGCGGGCCAGATCTTCGCGACGTACTCCGCGACGCGCGTGCCCACGCCGAAGTCGAGCCAGAAGAGGTCGAAGGACCCGCCCTCGTACAGATCGTCCATGAGCCACGCGTCGCCCTTGGCGAAGGAAAAATACTCCGCGAGCCCGAGCTCGCCGGCGATGGTCGGAATCGACGACGCGGCCTCGGACTGGTGCGCGCAGTCGTCGATGCAGACGAGCCGCGCGGGGACCGCGTCGTGGCCTTCGACGTAGTCGCCCACGGTCCAGGGCCAGCGGAGCAGCTCCGCCTCGCCGCCGCGCTGCAGCTCGCGTATCCTCGCGAGCTCCGAGTCGTTGTCCGCCAGCGCCTTCAGCAGCCAGAGGGACGTGTAGCCCGCGCCGACCTCGAGGACGCGCCGCGGCTTCACGAAGCGCGCGAGGTCGTAGAGCAGCGGCGCGGCGTTCTCGACGCCCATGTGCACACTATAGGCCCGCCGCGCCGCGTCGAGGAATGTTCGGTCCACGTAGGCCCGCGGCGCGAAGGCTTCGGTGACCGCCGCGACGTGGGGGTCGACGGGGTCGACGGGCGTCGCCTCGCCGTGGAAGAGCGCGTCCGTGCGGATCACGTACTTGGCGCCGCCGCGCGCCGCCGAGCCCTCGTGGAAGGGCCAGGCCTTGCGCGCCTCGGCCATCGCCTCGTCGCCGACGGCCTGGGGGAACAGGAGGGCCGACCCGGCGACGGGCGCCACGGACGCGACGAGGTCCTCGAGCTTCGCGCCGGCGTAGAACTTCGTCTCGCCGCCCTCGAAGTCGTCGCTGAGGTAGAGCAGCACGGTGTAGCGGCTCGCGTAGGCGCCGTCGTAGGCGTCGTAGGCGCAGGCGTCGTCGACCCAGCCGCCGCCGGGGAAGCCCGCGTCCACGTGCGGCCGGAACGTCTCGACGCCGTCGCCCGCGTAGCGGTAGAACCGCAGCCGCGCGTTCACCTTGTCCGCGAAGCGGAACCCGTCGCGAGCGCGCGGCACGTGGGGGGCGATCCGCGCCGACAGCTCGTCGATGAACGCGCCGTCGGGCCGGCAGGCGACCTGGAGCGCCGCGTGGTGATTCTTGCCGGCGTCGAACGTCGCGAAGCAGCCGGAGCCCTCCGCCGCGGCGACGAGCCGCGCGCACTCGTCGCGCGCTAAAACGTCGCGGACGACGAAGGCGCCGTCGACGCCGTCGACGGCTTCGACGGCCCTGTTCAGCGACCGGCCGCCGTAGCGCAGGTCGGCCCAGGTGTCCTCGACGCCGATGGTCGGCACGCCGCTCGACTCCATCTCGCTCTGAGCCGCGCGGCCGCCGGGGTGCTCGAGGATCTTGAAGGTCGGCGCGAGGCTTAACGCGGCGGCGCATCGGACGCATGCGAGCGCGGCGCAGAGGCGCGGGCTCGACGTCATCGTCCACTGTAACTCAGCAGCGAAATGGTCGCGGCTTCACGACTGAGCCCGCCATCATCGTGTGTGTTCGACTGCACTAGCAAGTGGGTTCAGCCAAATGTTCAACCAGCACTTTTCATTGGGGATTCATTGGGGCAGCTTGTTCGCGGGCGCGGCCCATCGCGCCGTCCAGACCTCGGAATCCGGCCGTCCATCGCATCGCGCAGCTTGTTCGCAGGCGCCGCCCATCGCGCCGTCCAGACCTCGGAATCCGGCGCCGTCCATCGCCCGCTCGGAATACGATGGCGCTCCGGATCCTCGCCCTGGCCGCGGCGGCCGCCGCGGACTGGGCTGCGCCCAAGCAGTACTCGGTGTCGGTCCTCCTGGAGCTGCCCTACATCGATCTCGTGGAGCCCATCGAAGTCTACTATGACGAGGCTCAGGAGCTCCAGCGCATGGACTACTGGCACGGCGCCGACACCTACGTCTTCAACGCCACGGCGGGCGAGAACTCGACGTCGCACCAGATCGTGCCCACGTCCAAGGACGGCGCGACGTCCGCGGCGACGTGCTTCTCGATGACCGGGGAGGCGCCGCTGGCCTCCGTGTTTCCCAGCCTCGCCAAGTTCACGAAGGCCGACGGCACGAAGCAGATCCGCGGCGTTGAGGTCGACGCCTTCGAGCTCGTCCAGCCGGAGTTCGACCCGGCGAGCGGCATGATCGGTGCGTCTCCCTTCGCGTTTCGTTCCGGCGACGCGTCTCCTCAGGCAACTATTCCTTTTACGTGCGCCACGACGACGGCGCGACGCCGGTGAGCTTCGAGTTCCTGGGCCACAACACGATCACGGGCGGCCACGTCGACGAGTGGGCCTTCGTCTACTCGGCCTACGCGCCGGGCCCCCAGAAGGCGGAGCTCTTCACGGCCCCGTGGGCGAAGATGACCTGCGCGGAGCTCGAGACCGACGACGACGACGGCCCGACGGTCGCCGACGACCACTTCCTGGGCACGACGCCCCTCGACGACCTCGCGCTGCTCCACGCCGACGGCGGCGACGGCCGAAACGACGCGTTCAGAAGCTACGCCGACAAGTACGGCAAGACCCGCGGCGCCGACCGGTTCTCGCTCTTCCACCGCGCGCGCCGCTACGTCAACGCCGTGAACCGCAAGCACCTGAGCTACACCCTGGAGACGAACCACCTCGCGGACTGGACCGCGGAGGAGAAGCGGGCGCTCCGGGGCCGGAAGCACACGCCCGCGGGCTTCTCGACGAAGGCGACGCGGTCCCACGAAGCCGCCGACGTCGGCGATCTCGGAGAAATCGACTGGCGGAACGAGGGCGCCGTGACGAAGGTCAAGGACCAGGGCTCGTGCGGGTCCTGCTGGTCCTACGGGACGACGGGCGCCATCGAGGGCCAGCACTTCCTCAAACACGGCGCGCTCGTCGAGCTCAGTCAGCAGAATCTGATGGACTGCTCATGGCCCCAGGGGAACAACGCCTGCGACGGCGGCCTGGACTCGAACGCCTACGACTGGATGCTCGAGGTCAACGGCGGCAAGGTCGCGGCCGCGGAGCCGTACGGCGGCTACAAGAACGCGGACGGCGCCTGCCACGCCGCCGACGGCTTCCACGCGAAGATCACGGGTTACGTGAACGTCACGGGCCTGCCGGCGTTTAACGACGCGCTCGCGAACGTCGGGCCGCTCTCCATCAGCATCGACGCGACGCCCGAGGACTTCTATTATTACAAGAGTGGCTTCTACTACAGCGACGACTGCAAGGGGGGCGTCGACGACCTCGACCACACGGTGCTGGCCGTCGGCGTCAAGGTCCACGGCGACCAGCGCTACACGATCGTGAAGAATTCCTGGAGCACGCACTGGGGCGACGCGGGCTACGTCTACATCTCCCAGAAGAACAACTGCTGCGGCGTCGCGACGGCCGCGACCTACCCCACCATCGCGTGAAGAAGGAGGCCCGTCCCGCCCCCGGCCCGGCGCGGCCGCTTAGAGCGGCTCCGTTCTTAAGGCAGGCCGGCGATGCCGTCGTCGTCGCTGTCCGGCTCGGGCTGCTTCCGCGGCCGCGGCGCCGGCCGCGTGCCCGGCGCGGCCCGGCGCTGGGCCTCCTTGAGGGCGGCGATCTTGTTCGCCGTGGCATGCGGGCGGTCGCCGCCGTAGCGCGCGTCCATGGCCTTCATCCAGTCGTCCTGCTCCGTCTTCTCGCGCGCGGCGGCCGCCTCCTTGCGCCGCCGCGTCTCGGCCTCGCGCGCGTCGTTGCGCGCGACCTTGGCCCGCGCGGCGTCCGGGTGCTCCTCGGCGTCGCAGCGCGAGCAGGCGCAGAGCACGCCGTAGCGCGCGAGGAGCGCCGCGCGGCGGTCCGCGCGCGGCGCGGCGAGGTCGACGCCTTCGTAGGCGCGCGTCACGAATTCGCCGACGCCCAGGGGCCGCGTCGCGTGCCAGCGCTGCTCCGCCGAGCGGCCCGCGGAAGCCCGCGCCGTCGAGCACGCCTCCAGGTTCGCGTAGGACGCCGCCACGGACGGCGCGCACGAGTGCTCGAGGAGCGCGAAGTGCGGGTAGGCCCCGTAGGCCGCGAGCTCCCCGTCGTCGTCGTAGATGGGGAAGTGGGCGCAGCGGCCCACGACCAACAAGTCCACGATCTCCTCGCGGCGCGCCTGGGTCCACTGCTTCGTCGCCGCGAGGACGCGCGACTCCGAGAGCGCGGACGCCAACCGCCGGGCCCGGTCCGCGGGCCCGTCGCCGACGACCTCGTGCGTCGCCGCGACGCCGCGCACGTCGACGCGGATGGACCGCTGCTCGCCCTCGTCCTCCGCGTCCCGCAGGTTCAACTTGCGGAAGACGCGCGACGCGAGCGCGCAGTCGACGAATTCTTCCTCGTCGCCGTCGAGCATGTCCAGGAGCTTCGGCAGGGTCTCGCACTCCTCGCGGTGGACGCGCCAGGCCGCCTTCTGGCAGGCCACGGTGCAGTAGCAGGCGCGCTTGCAGCGGCTGCAGCGCTTCGCGGACGCGAACGGCGCGAGGCAGTGCGCGCATCGCGACGTCTCCGCCGCGGGCGGCACGAAGGTCGCGAAGGGCTCCGTGCCCATGAGGAGCGCGCCCCGCTTCACGTCGAAGCCGCAGACGACGCGGTTCGTCGCCTCGGCGAGGTCCTCCTCGCGCTGCTTCGCCGTCTTCTGCCAGTTCGGGCCCTCCCAGGGCGTCTCCCGCTTGAGGCCGAAGCGCCAGAGCACGCGCGCCTGGCGCCCAAAGTAGGCCGACGCCTCCGCGTCGGGCATGGCCTTGCGGATCGCGCGCCGCTCCGCGAGGAACGCCTCGATGGCCTCCGTGTCCTCCTGCGCATCGTCCAGCCCCATCGTGTCGAAAGGCGACTGGGTGGCTGCTCTCTCATCAGTCGTCGGGGAAACATGGGCTGCTCAAAAATCTTTCGCAGCTTTGTTGAACGCAATTACAATCGAGAGCATGGACGACGTTCCGTCGACGGCTCCGGTGGCAACAGCGACCAATCACGCTGCCCGCCAGCGGCGCAAGTCGCTCAAGCAGGAGGCGAAAGCGCTGCGCCGCGCGAGCCAGCTCTTTCGCAAAGCCGAGGCCACCATGGCCAGCGTCGAGGCCGCGGCAGCCTCCAGCGGCGCCGCCGCGCGGTCGCCCGCCACCTGCGCGCGCGCGGAGCGCAAGAGGACGAAGAAGCCGAGCCGCTGGCAGCAGCCGCACGGGGACGACGACGACGCGCTCGACCGGGGCCTGGACCGGCTCCGGACGCGCGCGGCCGCCGACAGGGCGCACGTGCCGCCGGCGGAGCGCGTACGGCGCAAATCCATGCCCGGCGCCGCGGCCGCGGACGGAGCGGCCGCGCCGGCCGGCATCGACGAGGCGGCCGCGCTGCGCTCCGTCTGCGATCGCGTCGCCCGCCTGCCCAAGGGCGTCCCTCCGAGCCGCGCGGACGTCGTCGCGATGCGATTCCTCTGCGAGGCGCTCGACGACGCCGCGGCCGCGGCGCGGGGGCCCGCGGAGCGGCCGCTGTCGCCGGCCGTCGAGAGGACGCCGGTCGCCTTCGCGGCGCGACCGCCGGTCGTCGCGTTCCGACCGCCGTCGCCGGTCGTGAGCTTCGAGGAGTCGTCGCCGCCGGCCGAGCGGCCGGCGCGGCCGAAGCGCTACTCCGTCGTCGCGTCGCGGCGGCCGGCGCCGCGGAGGCACCGCGAGTCCATCGCCGTCGCGCGCCTGAGCGACCTCGCCGGGGAGCCCGCGCGCGCGGCGCCGCTCGTCGCCGTCGCCGTCTACGGCCCGGCCTGCGCCGACGGCGTCCGCGTCGGCGAGCGCGTCGCCGGCGCCGCGGGCTACGCCGTCCGGCCCGTGGCCCTCGCGGAGGTCGCGACGGGCGCGGAGCTGCCGCCCTGGCCGGCGTTGCCGTCCTTCGCCTGCCCGGACGGCGTCGCGCTCGAGGTCCTCGGCGCCGCGGCCGCCGCGGACCGCGTCCGACGACCGGGGACGTCCCACGTGGCGGTGCTCGGCGGCGACCCGCACCGCTATCTGACGGTCGTCGTCGCCCCCTGCTGCGTCCGCCTCGCGCGGCCGGGCGTCCTCGCGCGCCACATCCAGCTCGCGGCGTCCCGCGCCGGAACGGCCGCCGCGGCGCCGACGACGCCGTTCTCGCGCGCGGCGCCGCCGCCGCGGGCCCCCGCGGCGTCGTTCGAGCCGCTCGAGGGCGACGACGACCGCGCGCTGGACGCGGCCTTCTCGGAGCGCGGCCTCGCCGTCGTCGGTTCGCGCGCCTACGCCGCGCTGTCCGACGTCGAGAACTGCGGCGCCGCGCTCAAATTCCTCGCCGGCCTCGCGGCCCGCGACCGCGCCGCGGACGCGGCCTTCCTGGCGTCCGCGCACGACGTCGACGACGTGCCCCGGTCGCTGGACGAGTTCCGGTCGCGGGACCGGTCCTTCGACGACCCGGCCTTCGGCGACCGCGTCCGCGACGCCGCGGCCGCGGTCGACGCGGCCGCGCCGCGGCCGCTCCGGGGCTGGGCCGTCGCGGCGACGCTGGCCCGGGTGCGACCGGCGCACGTCTTCGGCGCCGTCGTCAGCCTGCTGCGGGAGCGCAGCGTCTGCGTCGTCGCGGCCGACTCGGCGACGGCCGCGGCCGTGGCCTTTGGGCTCGCGAATCTCCTGGCGCCCCTCGCGTGGCAGGGCGCGCTGATCACGACGCTCCCCGGCGACGAGGTCGACCTGCTCGGCTCGCCCGTGCCCTTCATCGCGGGCATGACGGCGGCGACGGCGCGCCGCGCCGAAGTCGCGTACGCGGCCGCGGGCGACGAGGCCACGCTCCGCGAGCTCTCCGTGCTCGACGTCGAGGCGGGCGCCTACGTCCGCGGCGCCGGCGACGAGCGCCTCGCGCCGCCGCGGGCCCTCGTCGAGGCGCTCGCCGGCTCCTTCGCGCCCGACGCGGACGTCGTGGCCATGCTCGGCGACGATCCGGGGGACCGCGCGGCGCCGATCCGGGCCTACGTGGCGTCGCTGCTCGAGGACCTGCGCACGGACTGGAAGACGTACGGCGAGGAGAATTTGGAGACCGGCGACTTCGAGTTCGTGCCCGAGTTCTTCCTGGAGCCCGTCGAGGCGCGGCTCGCGCTCCAGCGCGCGATGGCCCACACGCAGATGGTCATCGGCCACGTCGACGCGCTCCGCGAGGCGGCGCGGAAATAAAGGCATGTACAGGGCCGGTTAGCGCGCGTGTGCGGCCTATCGCCGCGCGTCGTGGGGGAACTCGTCCGCGGGCGAGCGGAAGGAGCGGAGGGGCGACGTCTGGAGGAGGTTGGACGCGCGGGACGTGTAGATGCAGGAGTAGTCGATGACCTGCTTCGCGAAGCGCGACGCCTGGTTGCCCGTGCGGAACATGGGCCCCCAGACGGGGTGGTACTCGGCGTGGTGCGCCTCGCGCGCGCGCCGGAGCGACGTCCGCGCGTCCGACTGGGCCTCCTCGAGCGCGTCCTTCTCCGCCGAGTCGAGGAAGTGCGTGCCGTCGCGGATCTGCGCGAGGCGCAGCGTCTGCACCGCGAGCTCCGCGGCCTCGCACGCCGTCTCCTCGGCGGCGACGCGGCTCCGCGCCGCCGAGTCGAGCGCGTCCACGGACAGCTCGTGCTCGAGCTCGGGCACGATCAGCGCCGTGCGCCATCCGAGCGACCGCTTCGACCGCACGATGTCGCCGTACATGTGGTCGCCGACGTAGAGCACCTGCGACCCGGAGTCGATGCCGAGCATCTCGTGGAGCGCGCGCCACGTGCCCGACTGGAAGACCTTGCCCTCGCGCGCGAGGAACGCGTCGCCGCCGATCTCGTCGACGGGCTTGCCCACAAAGTTGTGGAGCGTGCCCATGTTCGACGTCGTGTCCACCCGGAGCATGTCGCGGCGGCCGTCGCCGAGGAACGCCGGCTTCCCGCCGCCGACGACGATGACGTCGAACAGGTCCATCCAGCCCCGGTCGTCGACCGTCTTTCCCAGCAGGAAGTTCATGACGACGTTCGTGTAGTCGAAGAGCGAGTTCGTCAAAAGGAAGACCTTCTTGCCCGCGAGGCGGTACTGGTTCAGCATGGGCACCAGGGAATCGTCGCGCAGGATGTAGCGCCCCGGGTCCTCGGCGACCTCGTCCTTGATGACGCCGTCGTGGTGGCACATGTCGACCGCGTGGCGCACGTCTTTGAACGCCTGATAATAGGACACCGCCCGGAACTCGTCCCCGTCCATGACGTCGACGAGCTGCGCGTACAGCGACGCGTCCACGAGCTGGAACAGCGAATCCACGTTCACGAAGTCGTCGCCCACGAACGTGGGCGTCGCGTCGGCGACGCCGACGTACAACTTCTTCCGCTCGTCCGGCGAGAGCTCGCGCGTCCCGTGGAAGGCCACGCGCACGTACTTGTGCCGGTCCATCTTCAGGATGTTCCCATGCCGCTTGTCGATGACGAGCCCCCGCAGGTGCTGCTCCGGGTCGAAGGTGAAGCCGGCCACGGCCTCCTCGGGGTAGCCCATCTCGACCAGTTTCCGCTTCGCGCCCTCGAACGCGAGCATGTCGAAGTTGACGTTGTACTGGGCGAGCGTGTAGTCCATGTCGAAGCCCACGGCCTCGATGGCGCCCATGTTCAGCTCGCGGTTGCAGAAGACGCGCTGCGTGAAGTCGAACTCCGGCGTGCCGCTCAAATCGACCTCCGCCGTCATTTCCGCGACCATGGCGACGGGCGGCGCGGCCCGGCGCGGGGTGGCGGCGACCGGGGCCTTGGGCGCGAAGGCGCCGCAGCGCGTGGCCAAGGTGAAGAGGCAGAGGGCCGCGGCCATCGTGTCGAATCTACTGTCTAGCATACTCAACTCTTCAGGAGGCGGCTGGATGACATCACGCGCGGCGAGGCGCGTGCTCGACGCCGTACGTGCCGTCCGCCACTCTGCACGTCCGACGACGACGACGACGCATAGGTTTAGACATCCGGGCCCGCCCGCTACCACGTCGCGGACAAAATCCCGGCGCCGCTTACGCCGCCGCGCGCGCGCGCGGCTCAGTTCTCGACCGTGTCGGGCCCGCCCTGGAGCAGCATGTCGATGAGGCGGAGGACCTGCTTCTTGGAGAAGTACTTCTCGAAGTCGAGGAACTCGCGGTGCTTGTCGAGGAGGTTGTCGAGGACGGCGAGCGCGCACATGTCGTCGTCGATCTCCGCGACGACGGCGGCGAGCTCCTCGACCTCGGGGAAGGGGATGTCCTTGCGCAGCACGGTCTCCGCCGCGTCCTTGAACTCGAGGGCCAGGAGCGGCGGGTCGTAGCGGATGCCGACGCGGTGCGGCGTCCACGACGGCTCGGGGAGCTCCGCGTCCTTGAGGAGCGCGACCTCGTGGGCCTCGCGGAGCGCGTTGGCCTGCTCCACGTTCTTCTGGGCCGCCTCCTGGTTCGTGTCGAAGGAGTAGGACTGCATGCCCGCGCCCGGCAGCGACGGCCCGCCGCCGCCCGCGCCGTCGCCCTCCGTCGACGGCAGCGCGCACGAGTTGGGCTCCGTCATGACGCAGACCTGGGACGCGTCGCCCAGGGGCCACCAGGCCTCCATGGGCTCCTTGGACACCGTGAAGTTCTTGCCCGTCTTCTGCTCGTCGTTGAAGTCGAAGATGCCCCACCAGAAGTTGATCGCCGGGTTCAGGTTCGCGGCCGCCATGCACTTCTCCTGGCCCGCGAAGCCGCCGGAGAAGGGCGTGAAGGCGATGCCGCTCGACAGCTCGATGACGGGCTCCGTCTGGGAGTAGAGGCTGAACTTGCAGTTCGTGCAGTCGCGGAGCCGGAGCTGCTTGCACGCGACGTAGAAGGTGCAGTCGGCGCACTCGCGGATGAAGACGGACTCACCGGACGCGCCGATCATGATCTTGCACCTAGGGGCGGCGCGGCGCGGTCGGCGCGGCGCGGGAGAGCGGGCGCCGCGGGGCTCGCTCGCGGCACGCGTCCACTTGCACCATGTCCGTCGCGTCGCAGACCGCGGCCTCGCAGCCCACCAAATCGCGGATGTCGAAGGCCTGGCCGTCGACGTCGCCGGGCTTCTTCGGCGCGAAGGTGTGGTTCTCTTTCTCGTAGAACGTGTACTGCGTCAGCATCTCGTGCTTGCGCCACTCCTTCTTCGTGTGGAAGACGGTGCCATCCGTGCCTACGCTTCTTTTCTTCTGAGCTGGGGACTGGTAGGCGCGTCGACGGGACGCGGCGGCGGCGCAGGTGTAGGTCTTGCCGCTCATGGTCGCGCCGAAGCCAATGGAGGCTGCCCCGTTTGAACGGTCGATGCTGGGTGCACCACGGCGGCATCTCCAACCTCTCGACTCCCGGAGCTTCTAGCGCGCGGGGGGGGGGCAGCCATGGTCGCGACGTCCGTGCCCGTGCGCAAGTCGCTCACGTGGACCGTGGACGACGGGCGGGGCCGCGACGCCTTCCGGGGCAACATGTCGACGAGCGTGGCGCCGAACGGGCGCTGCCACTTCGACCCGAAGCTCATGCCCATGCCGACGCCCGGCCCGACGTCGACGACGGACGACATCCAGCCGGCGCGCAAGGTGCCGGGCCTCGCCTTCGGGCGGGCGACGGAGCCGCGGTCCAAGTCGCCGGACCCGCGGGCGCCGCGGCCGAAGGGGCGGCCGGCGCGCCGCGCGCCGCGGCCGCTCGCGCGGAGCGAGACGTACGAGCTCTTCGGCACGACCTACGACCAGGACGCGCTGCCCGTCGCCGAGACCTTCCACCCGCCGGCGTCGCCCCTCAAGTCCCTGATCGCCTACGAGGCGCGCGCGGCGCCCGTCGCGCCGTCCGCGGGCACGAAATTCCTCACGGCCGAGCGGAAGACGATGCTCTTCGTGAAGCCGCCCAAGGTCGTTTCCCCGGGCCCCGTCTACGACCTGCGGACGAGGCTCGGCCGCGACGTGCGCCTGATCAAGCCCGCGGCCTTCGTGAAGGAGCGCAAGTTCGAGCAGGCGCGCTTCGAGGGCACGTACCGGCCGCCGTCGTTCACGCCGGGGCCGCTGACCCACGAGCCCTACGAGCCGCCCATGAAGCCGTGCTCCGTCCTCATGATCCAGGACCCGGACGCGGAAAAGGAGGCCGTGGCGCTGAGCGGGAGCCTGTTCTAAAACTTGGTTTGTTTTGGCGGGGGGCGCATCTGCGCGTGCCATCGGAGTAGGCCTTCGGAGGACACGGCCCGTGATGCAACGGATGGTGAAGCCATCGCGGGCCATCATGCCGCTCTGGAGGTGCCACATCGACAACGAGGCCTACGTCTCACGCTGAGCTCGAACATCTCCGCCGTCGACACAAGGTGCGTGCCAGCCGCCGGCGTTCGCCGCATCCGCGTCCCCATCCCGAATACACCCGCCGCCGACGCGCGCTGATCCGAAAGGGTTCGCGCGCCGCGCGGAGCCATCGCGGAGGCCATCCCCGAAGCGTGCACTGCTCTCTGCGCACTGCGCCGTCGCGGACGCCGCGCGCCGCATCCTGCCGCCCACCGGTCCCCGGTCCCCATTGCGTCCCGAGCGCGCGCGCCCTCGTAGGCCGCGGCGATGAAGTACTTCCCGCAGTACGCGGGCCTCGTGTCGACGCCGATGCTCGTCGTGCCGTCGACGCTCTACGTCGTCGCCGCGGTGCTCGGCTCGCGCATGACGACGCCGGGCAAGCCCGTCTGCGACGTCAAGAACATGATGCGGCTCTACAACGTCGCCCAGATCGCCGTCTGCGGCTACATGACGCTGGGCCTCCTGCCCGTGCTGGGGTGGCCGAACTTCTTCGGCATCGACTCGGAGTTCACGGAGGCGGGCGAGTGGTTCGTCCTGGTCCACTACCTGTCGAAGTTCCTCGACTGGTTCGACACCTTCTTCATCATCGCCAAGGGCAACGCGAAGAAGCAGCTCTCGTTCCTCCACGTCTACCACCACTCGACCATCGGCGTCGTCTGGGGCATCCTCCTCGCGTCGGGCAACGGCAACGGCACGGCGCGCTACGGCGCGCTCATCAACAGCGTCACGCACGTCTTCATGTACACGCACTACCTCTGGACGTCCTTCAAGTTCAAGAACCCGTTCAAGGCGCTCCTCACGAAGTGGCAGATCGCCCAGTTCTACTCGTGCTTCCTCCACGCGGTCCTCGTCCTCTCCGGCGTCTTCGTCGTGGAGACGAAGATCGACAAGGAGCTCGCCTGGCTCCAGTTCTGCTACCACATCACCATGGTCTACCTCTTCACCTTCCAGATGGCCTGGATCCCGAAGTGCTACGTGCCCCTCGACGAGCTCGACGACGCCGCGCCCGCCTCCTCGAAGAAGCGCGCGTAGGGCCCCGGCCTGTTGTGTGGCCCCTCGTTACGCCCCTCTATCGACGCTCAGCACCGCGTGTGGAGGCACCGGACGATCGTCGTCACGTTGTCCACGAGGTCGAAGTAGTGGAAGAGGAAGGCCACGGTCGGGGACGTCACGAAGATGGTGCAGCACAGGCACGCGCACACGTTGCGATGGTAGCGCCGCCGGTCGAGGGCCGCGTCGCTCCGGCCGCGCCGGGGCCCCTTGGACGCCTTCTTCTTCTTCTTCTTGCCCCCGGAGCGCTCGACGTCGTAGTAGATGTCCTCGTCGGACGCGCGGCCGCCGCCGAGGTCGTCGTAGCCGCCGCCGCCGCGCGCGGAGACCGCGGTCTCTTCGAAGAGCCCGTCGGTCGCGAGGTTCGCGAGGCCCTTTCTGTCATCTTCGAGCCCGGCGGCCCAGGACATGTCCTTGTCGTCTTCGACGAGCCGGAGCGCCTCGTCGATGTCGGCCGGCGCGCATCCCTTCGACTCCAGGAACGCGACCTTGTGCTCGCGCGAGGTGCCCGCGACGCGAGGGTGCTTGAGGAAGCGCGCGGCGCGTTCGACGCCGCCGCTGTCGGCAACAACGAGGGGCTGGTCCTCGCCCCCAATAACATTATCCTTGTCGCTCTTCCAGAAGTTGAACGCCATTTTTCAAGAGAGAAGGGAACGCCGCCCCGAATTTGGACGGGCCTCGAGTTGTCACGAGGTGGATAAGCACCACCACGAGGGGGGGGGCGGACCGACGAAGCGAGCGTCGCGCCTCGCTCCGCCGCCGGCTCACTTTGCGCCGCACTTGTCTGGGCGGCAAAATCCACAAAACCGGAGGCTCGCCGATTCTCTGAGACTGCGACCAGCCCACCACTCCGCCGCCGCCCTCCTCGACTTCAATATCAATGGACGCCATGGCCGACGATCGCGAGGCCCGATCAGAGTCCGACGTTAGGAGCCCATCCACGCGCGGTCGCGGGCCTCGGCGAGCGCGGCGGCGACGGCGGCGGTCGCGTTCGCGACGTCTCCCGGGCCGAGCTCCGCCGACGGGACGCCGCGGAAGACGCCGAAGGAGAGGTAGCGGGCGAGGACGACGAAGTTGCTGCAGCGCTGCCCGTTGTGGAGGAGGCTCAGCGTGTTGTCGTTCGTCGGGAGCGAGAAGAGCGGGTCCGGCGTCACGCAGGGGCTCAGCACGACGTTCGCGGACGCGAGGCAGTCGAGGGCGACGAGCGGGTTGCCCGCGCCGAGGAAGGTCAACGTCAAATCCCCGGGCCGGAGGCCGGACGTCGCCGCCTCCTCGAAGTGCGACACGCCGTCGCTCCAGCGCCGCGCGGGGCGCTCGACGGCGACGGGCCGCTGGCGCTTCGACGGCGCGCGCGCGAGGGCCGCGACGATCTCCGCCGCGGACGAGTCGCTGACGACGAGGACGTGGACCCTGCCCTTCGTCGCCGCTTCGCGGTGCTCGAGGTCCGCGGCGACGCGGAGGGACGCGCGGAGCGCCTCCGCGGCGTCGCGCGCGCCCCGGTCGTTCGCCTTGAGGTCCCCGAGGCGCACGTGGATGGCGACGCGGAGCTTCGGGGGCCGGTCCGCCGTGCCGCAGGTGCCGACGAAGCTCCCGCGGTCCACGGCGTGGTACGCCTCCGCGATCGCGGGCCACGCGAACGCTTCGTCGACGCGCGTTTCTACCGCCCCCAGGTCCGCGTCCATGGCCTGGACCGTGGCGTTGAGGGCGGCTAGAGTTTGTCGGTGCGCGTCGACGGCATTCGTGACGTCGCGGAAGGAGTCCCCGCCGACCGACCGCAGGCCGTCGCGCCTGTTTGTGATCTCGACGACCAGTTCCTCGAGGCGGTCGCGCACGGGCGCGAGCAAGCTCTCGACGCCGACGTCGGCGGCGTGGCGCGACGGGAGCGTATGGAAGCCGAACCATTCGTCCAGGTCGGGCACGAGGAAGCACTCGAAGTGGTCCCTGAACAAAGCCGCGCCCGTCGGGAACCGGTCGACGTAAAAGGGGATGAGCTTCTTGTCGACGCGCCGCGTGTGGAGCTTGAGCCGCTCGTACGGCTTGAGCGTCGCCAGGAACGCCTCCGACCAGACCACGGAGTCCCGCGCGTGGCAGTAGAGGGACGGCGCGTAGCCGTCGGCGATGCCTCGAACGTCCCGGAGGTAGGCCCCGGTCCGCGACACGTTTTCCCCGAAGAGGTGCGCGCCGCGCCGCGCGACGCCGCCGCCCCCGTTCATCGCGGATCGCATCGCGCGGATGTACTCTTTGATGACGTCCTCCGCCGCGTGGCCCAGCCCGTCGAACCGCTTCGCTCCTAACGGCGCGTAGCCGGGCGCCGACCAGGCGACGAGCTCGCCGCCGCGGCCGCCGCCGACGCAGGGGAAGTAGGGCCACGCGTCGACGAGGAGCGTCAGCCGGCTGTGCGGCCGCCAGTGCGCGTCGGCCGCGCGACCGCTCCACACGCACGGGGGCACGCACGCCGCCTCCATGGCGCAGACGTGCGCCTCGATGACCCCGAAATCGGGCGCGACCGCCGGCGCCCCGAGGGCCGCGCGCCACCACCACGTCGCGTTCGCCGCCGAGGCCTGCTTCGCGGCGCCGACGCCCGCCGCCGCCAGCGCCAGCAGGAGCGGGACCATGGTCGCCACAGCTCGCCTTCTCTCCTCTCTCGCCTCTACCCGAAATGCAATGGCAAAATCGCTAAAACAAGCTAGCCCACGCGTTCACGTCGTTCTCCATGCCCCCCTCGGCGGCGTCGTCGTCCTTGCGCCAGGCGGGCTTCGCGTTCAAGAACGCGAGGCGCCAGATCGCGAAGGTCGGCGCGGAGAGGAACGCGGCGACGACGACGCCAAGGCAAAGCGCGACTCGCCCGCGCGCAAGCGCAGCATCTCGGGCTCGGGCGACGACGCGGCGTAAAGATTGTTAGGCTATACTTGCGCGTCGAGGTCGGCGAGGGCCTTTATAGCTTTCTCGTGGCCCTTGGCAGCAGCGCGCTCGAACCAGTATCTGGCTTTGCCGAGGTCGACTTCCGTGCCTTCTCCGTCCCTGTAACAAATGCCAAGGTTGTACTCCGCCTTGGTATGGCCTTGATCCGCCGCGAGCGCATAGTACCGGAACGCTTCTTCAAATTTCTTCTCAGAGTAAAGTAAATTCCCTTGATTGCATTGTGCGACCGCGTGGCCCCGATCTGCGGCCGCGCGATACAGCCGCTCCGCTTTCTTCTTGTCCAGCTTGACACCACTCCCGGTCCTGTACAATAACCCAAGGTTTATCATTGCATCCACGTCGCCGAGCTCCACGGCGCGCCGGTAAATTTTCGCGGCTTTCTTATCGGATTTCACGAGGCCGAAGTCACCGCGGCGGTACGCGTTTCCCAAAAACGCAATCGCTTCCGGCACCTCGTTCTCCACATGGCGGCGAAGGCGCGCGAGTTCTTCCGCGTCATCTGCTACCGGTACACGACAGAGGGGGCACGCGTCTCCGATCTTGTCCTCGCACGATTGGCAGACCAGCCGGCAGCAACAGATGCGAAGCACGCCCCCAGTATTCACGTCCCACTCCTCGAGGCAGATCGGGCACCGCGACCCGAGCCGTGCCGACGTCGGCTCCCGCTCCGGGTTCGCCTCGCGCCGCGCGCGAGCCGCCTCGTGTTCCGCCGCGATGCGCGCGCGGACCTCGTCGGCGAGCGACCGCGGCGCGGGGCCGTAGAAGACGGGCTTTGGGGGGGACGGTGGCGCCTCCGCCCGCGCCGCCTCCGCCGCGCGCTCGGCTCGAATCTTCTTGCACGCCTTGCGGTGCCCGCGATCGCGCCAGTCGATGCGTTGGCATTCAGTCGAACAATACTGCGTAGTTCCGCACGGGCAGCAAAGCAAGGTTCTCGGTTTCGCCCCACAAATCGTGCACGTCAAACGCAGCTGTAGCGCTTTCGCCCGCGCCTTCTTCTCTTCGTATTCTCGCTGCTTCTCGACGTACTCGGCCTTCATGATCGTTTGCGGGGCGGCGCGCGGGCGACAGTCCTGGTCGCAACAATGGTAAAATCGCTCAAAATCTTACCCCAGGCCTAAGCCCACCCCTAGAGCGTCGCGCTCATGTCGTTCTCCAAGCCCCCCTCGGCGGCGTCGTCGTCCTTGCGCCAGGCGGGCTTCGCGTTCAGGAACGCCGAGCCACCACAACCCCAAAGTCGGCGCGGAGAGGAACGCGGTCGACGACGACGCCAAGGCCAAGCACGACTCGCCCGCGCGCGAGCGCAGCATCTCGGGCTCGGGCGATCGACGCGGCGTAAATTAGGCTACTCGCGCGTCGAGGCGCGCGAGCTCGTCTATAGCATCCTCGTCGCCCTTGGCGGCGGCGCGCTCGAACCAGTATCTGGCTTTGCCGAGGTCGAGTTCCGTGCCTTTTCCGCGCTGGTAACAGCAGCCAAGGTTAAACTCTCCAGGGGTATAGCCTTGATTCGCCGCGAGCACAAAGTACCGGAACGCTTCTTCAAATTTCTCGTCAGAATGAAGGAAAGCCCCTAAATTGCATTGCGCGGTCGCCTCGCCCCGATCTGCAGCCGCGCGATAGAGCCGCTCCGCCTTCTTCTTGTCCAGCTTGACGCCTTCCTCATACTCGTACATTTCCCCAAGAAATACCATCGCCCGCACATCTCCGAGCTCCACAGCGCGCTTCCAAATTTTTGCGGCTTTCTTCTCGGATTTCAAGAGGCCCAACCGACCGTCGCGGTACGCAAGTCCCAAATGCGAAATTGCTTCCGGCACGTCGTTCTCCACGTGGCGGCGAAGACGCGCGAGCTGCTCCGCCTGGTTTTCCGCGCACGGCAATCGACAGAGGGGACACGCGCTGATGCCGATCTTTTTATCGCACGATTGGCAGACGTTTCGGCAGCAACAGATGCGAAGCACGTTCTTCGCATTCACGTCCCACTCCTCGAGGCAGATCGGGCACCGCGACCCGTACCGCGCCGACGTCGGCACTGGCTCCGGGTTCGCCTCGCGCCGCGCCCGCGCCGCTTCGTGTTCCGCCGCGATGCGCGCGCGGATTACGTCGGCGTCCGACCGCGGCGCGGGGCCGTAGAACACCTCCCGCGGCGGCGACGGCGGGGGCGTCGGCGCCTCGGCGCGGGCCGCCTCCGCGGCCTGAATCTTCTTGCAGACCTTCCGGTGGCCCCGGTCGCGCCAGTCGATGCGTTGGCAGTCCGTCGAACAGTAGGCCGTCGTGCCGCACCCTTTGCACGCCTTGGCCTTGTCGGCGCCGCAGATCGTGCAGGTCTTGAGGGTGTCGAGTTTTTTGCCCCTCGCTCGGACCATGCGAGTCTCATACTCCAACTTCTTCTCCTGCCACGACATGGCGCCCTTGACCGCAAGCTCCTGTCGCGACCGCAATCGCTCGCCGACCCGCAGGCTGAAAATGCCACAATCTTGCCAAGCATCACAAGCTCGAGCCCTGCGCCCCGACGTCGCGCCCGCGCGCCCGCGCGACGTAGCCCGATGCTGTGCTCCTGCTACGGGGACGGCGAGGCGGAGGCGCCCGGCAGCGTGCTGCGGTCGGACTGGGTGCGCGCGCGGCTCGACTACGCCCTGGCCGTGGAGCGGCGGCGCTTCGTCGTCGTCTCGTCGCCGCAGGCCGAGGACGCGAGCGTGTGTTGCTACGCCGACGGCGGTCGGCGGAGTCCGCTCTGCCGCGTGCGCCTCGAGCACGTCGTCATCACGGGCGACGACGGCCGGCGGTGCCGCGTCTGGCGCCGCGACGGCGCGCGGCCCGCGCTCTGCTTCGCGCTCCGCTTCGAGACGCTCGGGGCCAAGCTCGACTGGTGGCGGGCCGCGCGGCGCGCCGCGCGCGAGGCGGCCGTACGACGGGGCGCGCCGCCGCGGCCGCGGACCGGCCTCGAGAGCCCCGTCGCGGCGAACCTGGACCTCAAGGCCGCGCTCCGCGCGTGCCGCGAGGGCGCGCGGGGCGACGGCGAGGAGGCCAAGGACGAGCCCGAGCCCCTCCCGGCGCCGGACGACGAGCCGCCGACGCCGCGCCGGCCGAGCGAGGCGCCGCCGGAGACCGAGCGCACCGTGGTCTGGCGCGCGCACGGCATGTGCGTCTGCGAGGACGCGCGCGGCTGTGTGCAAATCAAATCTTCAACCCGACTTCAATGTGAGCGTATTCGAATGTTTTGACACAAGCACTTCCGCCGTGCGTCGAGAACTCGCTGAGAGCAATCGATTCGTCCAAAAATCAGCCGAATCGACTTCGATTTGACCGAGCTAGAGAATTCTGAAGTTTGGCCCCGACGTCCCAGCTCACTGGTTGATTTGCACACAGGCGCGCGGCGAGACGTCCGTGGAGCCGACGTATGTCCACGTCGCGCGCGTCGCCTACGGCCGCCTCCTCAAGGCCTTCATCCGCCCACCGCGCGCGGACTACGACGTGGCGCAGCTGGGCCCGCGGACCTTCGTGTTCCGGGGCCACACGTACCACCGCCGCGACCGCGAGGCGACGAACGAGCGCGGCCGCGCGGTGCGCTACAGCGTCTGGCGCCGCGCCGCGCGGCGCGCGGCGCCGCGGCGGTCCGGCGTCGCCGGCACGGCCGGCGACGCGGACCGCGTCGTCACGGTCGTCTACGCGCACGGCAACGCGTCGTCGCGCGTCGAGGGCCTGTCGCAGCCTGTGTCGAATTCAACCACTGGTTTGGGTGGTCCTGACCAAACTTGAGAATTCTCTAGCTCGGTCAAATCGAAATCGATTCGGCTGATTTTTGGACGGATCGATTGCTCTCGTCGAGTTCTCGAAGCAAAGCCGAAGAGGTTGCGTCGAAACTGTCGCGTACGCTCACCTTGAAGTCGGGTTGAAGATTTGAATTCGGCACAGGTCGCAGCTCGCGCTCTGCCTCGACCTCGGCTGCCAGTTCATCGCGCTGGACTGCTGCGGGTCCGGCCAGAGCGACGGCGAGTACGTGTCGTTGGGCTTCAAGGAGCAGGACGACGTCGCGGCGGTGCTCGCGGCGGAGCGCGCCGCGCCCGGCGGCGTGGGGGACGTCGTGTTGTGGGGGCGGTCCATGGGGGCCGTCACGGCGCTGCTCGTCGCGTCGACGCGCGAGCCCGACGTCAAGGCCCTCGTGCTCGACAGCGCCTTCGCGTCGCTGCGGTCCCTGAGTTTAGATGTGGTCCGCCGCGGCGCGAACGGCGTGCCGCGGGTGCTGGCGGAGGCCGCGCTCCGCTGGATCCGCGGCTCCGTCCGCGAGCGGGCCGACTTCGACATCTTCGACGTCGACGCGCTCCGCCACGCGCCGGAGTGCGAGGCCGCGGCCTTCTTCATCTGCGCGGCCGACGACGGCTTCGTCGAGCCGTCGCACTCCGCGCGGCTCCACGACGCCGTCGCGTCCGCCGCGAAGGAGATGTGCGTCTGCCCGGGCGCGCACAACACGACGCGGCCGCGCCAGTGCTACGCGCGCGTCGAGTTGTTTTTGCGGCGCGTGCTCTTCGGCGAGGAGCTGGCCGACGACGCTCGGACGCTCGCCGACGACCTCGACGCGACCTTGCTCCCGCTCATCTCGGAGCCGCGCCGCGCGGACCGGCCCAACTTCGCGGCCCTCGCGCCCTGGACCGTGGAGAATCTCGTCATCCGCGCGAAGCAGCGCCTCGGCCAGGACGACGACGACGACGGCGACGACGACCCGCGGCCCGCTTCGGCGCCGCGCTGGCTCGCCGACGCCGCGGAGCCCGCGCACGACGACACGGTCGCCGCCATGCAGGAGGAGACGGCCCGCGTCGCGAAGCTGCTCTAGAGGAGGGGAGTCGTAACTTTTGTTTACTACGCCCGCGGCGTCGCGACCCACTCCGCGCCCTCCCACCCCAGCGGCGCGGCGCTCGGCGCGGCCGTTTCGGCGGCCGCGGCGCCGACGGTCTTCACGACGCCGGCCTTGCAGTTGACCTCGTGGCGCCCGATGGCGTCGAAGGTCACGTCCTGGAGGAGCTGGATCTTCGGGACGGAGAAGATGCCGTCGCAGTCGCAGTTTCGGATCGCCGTGTCGACGACGGACGCGGAGCCGCGCGTGACCACGACGCCGTCCTCGCAGCCGTCGACGACGCAGTGCTCGAGCTTGAGCGACGCGGCCTCGCTCGCGACGCCCGTGTCGCCGGCGTTGGAGACGAGGCACCGCTTCAGGGCGACGGCCCGGGCCCCGCGCGAGCACGTCACGCCCTCGGAGACGGTCAGCCCCTCGCACGTCGCGCCGTGGCCGTCGAGCCGGACGCTCCGCAGCGCGGCGGCGGCGTCCTCGCCCGCGCCGCGGAGCGTGACGCCCGCCGGCACGGCGACGGCCTCGTCGTAGGCGCCGCCGGCGGGCACGACGACGACGCACTTGCGGCCCTTGGCGGCCGCGGCCGCGAGCGCCGCGGCGACGGACGCGTGGTCCGCGACGTCGACGCGGTAGAGCGCGATGGGCGCCGGGGCGGCGGGCGGCGGCGGCGGCGGGGGCGGCGGCGCGGCCTTCTTCGGCGGCGGCGCCGGCAGCGTCCAGCCGCCGATTATGGCCGGGCCGTTTGGGGGTCCCAGCGGGTCGCGCGGCGCGGCGCTGGCGGCGGCGGCGGCCGGCGGCGCGTCGGCCATGTCGAAAACGCCCGCGGAGGCCTCGAGGACGGTCGGCGGCGGCGGGGGCAGCATGCTCGCATCCATCTTGGCCATCTTGGCCAGTGGCAGCCCAGCCGCTCTGCACTTTGCTGCGATTTCACCATCTTTTCACCACTGGCGAGCGCAAGCCGCGACGAGTCCTCACGCGCCATCGCGGCCCGCGGTGCGAGCAATGGCGCGTCGTCTCGCCGTTGTCGTGGCGCTGGCGACGACGAGCCTGGCGGCGACGACCAACGTCTCGAGGACCGACACCTCCTGGTGGCGGCGCGCTCTCGCCGCGCCGGCGCTGGTGACCGATTTTGACATCATCGCGACGCACGTCTGCGGCATGCCGGCGCTCGTCGAGAGCCCGGACACGATCCATCGCGCGCAGCCCTGCCAGGACCTGCTGGGCGAGTCGTGGCCCTACTTTCCGGAACGGTGCCGCGGCCGCGGCGAGGCGAGCGCGAAGGTTCAGCGCGACCAGGGCATCGACGGCGTCGGGCACTTCGGCCGGACGATCGTGGCGGCGCTCGAGAAGCGGCCCGAATTTCGCGCGCTCCCGCGCTTCTTCGGACAGTCCGCGAGCGTCGGCGGCGTCTACCTCCGCGACGTCGCGGGCCTCGGCGACGGCTTCGCGCCGTCGCTCTACTGCCACGAGCGGGCGCACGTCAAGCGCGCCTTCGACGCGCGCAAGAATAGCGGGTGCCGGCCGGCGGACGAGTTCCGCGCGTTCTTCACCACGCGCTACCCCGCGGGCGCCGCGCTGTTCCGGGACCACTTCGAGTGCTTCGCGACGCCGCCGTTCGACGCGTGGTTCGGCTTCGACGCGCTCCCGGCGGCCGACGACCCGGCGTGGGAGGGCCGCGCCGTCGCCGAGACCTACGCGTCCCTCGACCGCGGCGCCTTCGCGGGAGGCTGCGGCGCGGCCGCCGGCGCCGCGCGGCTCGCGATCCACGCGCGGCTCGGCGACCTCTTGGCGACGGCGGGCCCCGCCGAGGGCCGGCGCCTCCGCAACGCGCTCGTCGTCGCCGCGACGCTCGCGGCGCGGCTCCGGGGCCGCGTCCACGTGCTCGTGCTCAGCGACTCGCCCGCGGCCGCCGTCGCGGGCGTCCTCGAGGACGACGTCCGCGTCGAGCTCGGCGACGCGCGGAGCGACGGCGTGTCGCATCTCGTCGACGGCCGCACGGTCGGGCTCGAAAACGACGTCGAATTGACCTTCCTCGGCGCGGGCAACCCGCTCGTCGCCATCCACTGCATGGCGACCGCGGACGTGCTCCTCGGCCCGGAGGCGTGCGGCGAGCCCTGGGCGCCGCGGCGCCGCCTCGGCCGGAAGCGATGGAAGGGGGCGTCGGCGAAGTTGGCCCAGAACCGAGCGGACTTCGCCGGCGTGAGCGACGAGCGCTGCAGCAGCGTCGTCGCCTTCGCGAGGCAGCTGGCCGCGGGGGGCGCCGTGTTCCGCGGGCTGCCGGCGGCGCCGCTCAACGCGACGTCCGTCGACGCCGGCCTCGACGCTTTCCTCGCCCGCGGGCCGCCCGGGGCCCCGCTAAGGCGCGCGTGACCCGGGTCTTTCGTCCGAACTGCAACCTATGGCGTTGAGGCCGACGCTGCCATAGCAGCCCGAGCTCTCGGTGGCCGCCGTCGACTTCGGCACAAGTCGACTAGCTGTGGACCATGGCGGCCATCGCTGCCCCCTACGCCGAGGACGAGACGACGCGGGCCCCGGCGGTCTGCCCGACGTGCCGGAGCGACGACCACTCCTCCTACAACTCCGGCAGCGGGCGCAACGAGATCTACAAATGCGGTGCCTGCGACAAGTACTTCACGCGCGGCGACGTGGACCGGTTCCTCAGCGAGTGGGAGACGACGCTCAAGGCGCGCCTGAGCCGCGAGCGGAAGAAGAAGGGCAAGAAGAAGGCGCGCATCATGACGCCGGAGCACCTCATCCCCGTGTGCCCCGACACGGAGTGCGCGGGCTACATGAAGTCCTGGTGGGGCGACATGGGCGTCGACGAGATCTTCCGCTGCGTCGAGTGCTGCCGGCCCTGGCACGCCAAGGACGTCGTGAAGATGCGGGCCCAGGCCGTGGCGCGCGCGAAGCAGGACCGGGCCGCGGAGGCCGCGCGCGCGGACGACGCGCCCGTCATCGAGGCGTCCGAGGGCGGCTTCGACATGTCCGACCTCGACGACGTCCTCGAGCGGGAGGACTAGGCGACCGCGCTTTTATAAGCCCATGTGCGCGAGGCGCGTCAGGCGCGCGAGGGGGTTGGGGTCGTTGTCCGCGAAGCCCGCCGTCGTCCGCGGCCGCGACCGCGAGTAGAGCCGGGGGATGGGCCGCCGCTTCGTGGCGATGACCTCGGCCAAGGGCCTGGGCTTGGCCCGGAGCCGCGCCGCCGCCGTCTGGGCGCGCTTGTCCCGCTTGTGGGGCGGGTCCACCGTCGAGAACGAGCTCGAGAGCTCGCTGAGCTCGGGCGCGAGGAAGGCGATGGGCGCCATGGAGTCGCGCGTCTGCCACCACTTGCCCGTCTGGGGCCGCCGGTTCTGGCTCGACGCCGCCCGCGGCAGGGACTGGGACCGCTTGAGCTCCGCGTTCTTCTCCAGCGACGCGATGCCGTCGAAGATCGCGTCCCACGAGTGGTCCTCGGGCTTCTTGTCGGAGCGGACGCGGCCGTGGAACGTGGACGTCCGCGCGCGCACGGCGTCCCAGCCCTCCTCGGGGCTCAACGCCGTCGTCGGGCGGCTGCTGTGCTCCGACGCGGGCGTCGTCGCGCGGCTCAGGTTCGGCGCGGACTGCGAGAGCGCGAGGCCGCGGTTCGTCGCGAGGCTGAGCTTGGGCTTCGGGTCGGGCTCCTTCTTCAGCGGGCGCTTCTTCCGGCCCGGCGACGCCGCCGGCGGCGACTTGGGCGTCGGGGGCGTCGACGTCCGCGACCGCTGGATCTGCGTCATCCGGGACCGCCGCGTCGCGCCGCCGCGCGCGGACCGCGGCACGGACGCGAAGGCCGCGGCGGCGACCTTGGCCGCGCTCAGGGTCTCCTGGACGCCCCGGACCTCCGTCTTGGCGCTCGTCGACTGGACGACGAAGTCCCAGGGCACCTTGCGGGGCCCGTCGCCGCCCGCGGGCCGGTTCACGTCGAGCTGGCCCACGAGGACGCCATTCCAGGTCCAGATGCGCGCCAGCCCGTCCTCGGACGCCGTGAGGATCGTGCGCGGCTTCTCGATGATCTGCAGCGACGTCACCTCGACGTCGTCGTGGGCCTGGAAGACCGCGAGGTCCCAGGAGTCGCGGTCCGACGCGCCCGCGACGTTCGCCAGCGACGAGCGGCCGCCGAGGTCGACCTGGCTCAGGCGCCGGCTCCGCCGGAGCTCGGACCAGTTCACGGTCGTGTGCACCTGGCGGCCCGGGTTGTAGGTGCGCCGCCGCACGGGCGGCACGCGCCGCAGGTTCAGCCGCGCGAAGAACGACGACCGGAGCGCCCACGTGACGACGCCGCCGCCGTCCGTGCCGCCGCCGACGACGGCGTCGATGCGGCCGTGCGAGCTCGACGCGGACGCGGCGTCGTCCGTGACGAACGCGCGCCCGTCGCCGGCGCCGGCGCCGTCCGCGTCCGCGGGCCCGTCGTCGACGGGGTCCTCGAGGGCGACGACGTGGGCCGTGACGAAGGCGTTGGCCTTCTTGTCCGGGGCCACGTAGTCCTTGTGGTACCAGGGCACGGCCTGGGGCGGCGGCTCGTCGCGGTAGTCCAACGTGTGCAGGATGCCGCACTCGGGCACGCGCCAGAGGTGGGCCACGCCCGTCGACGTGAGCCCGCAGAGCACGGGGAAGGGCGTCAGGAAGCCGATGGCCGTGACGCGCTCCACGGCGCCCGCGCGGTCGTCGACGATGCCGCTCTCGTTCGCCGCCGCGGCCTTCTTCTGCGCCGCCAAAATGGCCATCGAGTCGCGCACGGACACGGGCGGCAGGCACGTGCCCAGCAAGATGAAGAGCTCGAAGTCCCAGACGCAGAGCTGGGGCGTCGGCGACGAGCCGTTGCGCGACACGGACGCGATCAAATTGAGGTGCAAATCCGCGGTCGCGCAGAGAATCTCGTGCGTCTCCGTCGCCGTCGACTCGAGCACGCTCTCGCTCCGGGGCGGCGCCTCGGGGACGCTCACGGTCTTTTTGGTCGCCGCCTTGGCCACCGCGGCGGCGCCGGCGATGCCCCCGGGGGGCGACCCCTTGGATCCGGGGCTTCCGGAGCCGTCGTACGAGTCGTCGCTGTCGCTCTCGCTCTCGGAGTCGGAGTCGCCGCGGCCCGCGGCGTGCTTCCGCGCGTAGTCCGCGTTGACCTTGACCTCGCGGCCGCCGTCGAGCGTGTTGCGTCTTTTGAGCAGGTCGCCGCGGTTGAACGTCAGGTGCGCCGTCGCGGGGCGGCTCCCGTCCGCGCGGTGCTCGTCCGCGGCCTTGCGGATGGAGCCCATGATCTTCACGTCCCGCAGGCGCACGCTGCGCTGGAGCACCGTGCCGTCGTCGTTCGGCGGGCAGTAGCCCCTCGCGTCGCCCTCGTCGTGCACCGCGATGGTGCCGTCGGACGCGCCGCCGCTGAGCACCAAATTCGCGGCGTCGAGGAAGCTAAAGTCGGACACGGACGACTCGTGGGGGTCGAGGCTCTTGGTCCGCCGCGGCGCGTGGCCGCCGGGCGGCACGACGCAGACGTGGACGCCGCCGCGGTCGTCGCCGACGACGAGCTTGCGCCCCGCGACGGCGACCTTGGCCGCGACGATCTCCGGCGGCGACGAGTCCGCGGCCTCGACGACCGTCTCCGCCTCGCCGGGCATGTTCACGCTCAGCTCGCGCGCGCCCTTGCGCTTCCGCGACAGCGTCGCGAGCTTGACGTGCTCCTGGGCCTGCCCCCCCTCGGGCCCCGCCTGCGCCGCCGCGTCCTCGTCGCCGATGAGGTTCGCCGCGGCGATCTGCGACCGCAGGCGCCCGCTGTTCGCGTCCCAGACGGAGACGCGCTGCGCGCTCACGACGACGAAGACCGCCATGCCCGCGTCGTAGTGCGCTAATAACAACGGCTCCTTGATGAGGCTGAGCTGGAACTGGTAGAGCGCTAATCTCGTATTCGCGGCGACGAGCACCGCGTCGGGCCCGCCGGCGTTGCCCTTTGATAATTGGCCGCTCTTGACCTTGGCGGCGATGTCGCGCGCCGGGTTCGACGACGCGTAGCCGTAGTGGGGCAGGGGCGAGATGCACACGCGCACGTTCGGCAGGTCGCCGCTCGGCAGCGTGACCTGCTGCCGCGCCGTGAGCTGGGGCATCTGCCAGACGACGACGAGGCCGCCGATGTCCGCGGTGACGAGCTGCGCCTCGTCGACGACCTCGACGACGTCCGAGATCTGCGCGCTGTGGCGCGTGAGCTGCGCGTGGATGCGCCGCTTGAGGCCGTGCTGCGAATGCTCGCTGAGCTTCCAGACGAGGACCACCGTCGACGCCGTCGCGTCCTTGACGGAGAGGCGCCCCGCGGAGAAGAGGAGGCCGTGGTCCACGGACACGACGATCGTGCCCGGCCCCGTGGACTGCGCCGCGAGCTGGAGCACGGGCACGAGCTCCTTGCGCCCGTGGGGCGCGGGCACGGCCGCGGAGCTGTGGTCCTCGCCCAACGCGGCGGAGTCGAAGGTCGCGTCGTCCGCGGCGCCGCCGCCGAACCAGTCGCTCGGGTTCCAGACGTTGATGTTGCCGTCCGTGGACCCCGTGACGATGAGGTTCGAGTGGCGCTTCCGCCGCTCCAGCTCCACGATCGTCGTGACGCCAAAGGTGTGGAGCCGCAGCGTGCGGCAGCGGCCCAGGGCCTTGGGCCCCGTCGCGTCCGCCGACGCCGACTTGCGGTTCTCGTCGAACGACCACTCGTAGACCAACCCGCTCGTCTCGCCGCCCGTGTAGAGGCGGTCGAGCCGCGCCGAGTAGGTGATGGCCGACATGGGGCTCGGCGTCTCGCGCCGGTGCACGAGCACGGGCAGCAGCGGGCCCTCGCGGGCGCCTCCGGACCGCGACGGCAGCGACCAGAGGCTCACGTAGTGCGGGCCGCCCGGCGCGATGGACGACCCCGTCACGACGATGGACGTGCCCACGACGCCGCCGCAGGCTAAAACCTTGTGGGGCCGGTACGCCGTGTGGTGGCGCAGCGCGCCGGACACGCGCGGCGGGTGGTCCGGCGTGATGATGTGGACGAGTTCCACGCCCTGGTCGCCTAAGGGTGATGCAACGTCGCTTCAACGTGAGTGTTCCGCGCGCGCGCGTTCCGGGGAAAGCGTCCACGCGTCGAGACCGCTCCGGGAGATGATCGCTCGTCCAGAAATCAGCCGAAACGAGTGGAAAACGACCGAGAGGGGAGCCTTTCGAGTTGGCGCCCGTTTCCCGCCCCGGCTGTCACCCTGCGGCAGCGCGAGCACGCGGTGGATCGGCGGCGGCAGGTAGGTCAACGACACCAGACCGTTGGCGAAGTCCTCGTTGACCGCCGCGTCCGGGATCATGTGGTACTGGCGCAGCCGCGGCGCGCCGATGACCTCGGCCTCGGCGCTCCGCTCCTCCTCGTGCTCGCGCCCGGGCTCGTCCGCGTCCTCGACCTCCTCCCGCTCGCGCTTCGGCATGTCGAGCCCCAGGACGAAGGCCGCGAAGTCGTTCCAGTCGAGCTCGCCCTCGCCCCGTAGATCCATCTGGCGGAAGAGGTCCACGGCGCCCGCAGCCCACGCCATCTCCAGGTCTCCTCGAGGCGCGTTCGTCGCCGTGGCCATGAGCACGAGGAAGTCCTCGGCGCGGAGCTTGCCGCCCTCGGGCACGCGGTCGATGGCGTGCGGGTCCGTGCGCAGCTTCGACTCGGGCGGCGCGTTGCGCACCAAAGCCCGCGCCGCCGTGAGCGACCACTGCGCCCGCAGCTGCTCGATGGACGTGCCCGCGATGAGGGCGCTCAGCTGCTGCCCGGCGCTCAGCGCCGAGGCCATGGCGGCGGCCGGCGCTGCTCGTGGAAACGCCGCGCGCGACGACCACCGGGGGCGCGCGACCCGGGCGCCGTACGCTGCCCACCGTCGGGCCGCGCTAAAGCCGCGGCAACAAATCAACATCAACACGAACGAGGGTGGCATGGTATGGTCGCCACTCCGTGGGCTGCGCATGGTGGAAAGGCAATTTGCTGGGCTGCGCCGCGCGGCGCGTCCGATCGGGCGTCGCCGGGGGCCGGGATTCGCGTGGTTCCGGTGCTCTTCGTGCTGCAGCTGCCGCTGGTGACCGGATCGGCTGTGGGAAGGGAGTGGCGTTCCGACGGGTGATCGTCGGACCGTCGGAAGCGGATTTGGTTGCGGCGGGTCTCGGCCGCGGGTCGCGCGTCGACATGCTCGCGGCGCGGGTTGCAGCTCTCGCGATTTGCGCCGATTTTACAGCCCGCGCGCCGTCGCGCGGGCGGTTTTTAGCGCCTGTTGACCTGCTACTTTACGGCAACTTCACACTCTTGACGCTCGAGGGCGCTGTTTTTTGAGAGACTCGGCGCGCCCGTCGTCGCTCGTCGGTTTTGGGTACGACGATTTTAAGTGCACTGATAGGATATATACTCGGGTTGCCTTCAAGGTCGCTGTTTTTTTAGCGCACAGGTCCAGGCCACAATGAGCTCGTCGACCGGTCTCCGTTCCCGCCTCTCCACGCGCGCCGGCTCGTCCTCCTCGGTGTCGTCGGCCTCGGCGGCGGCGTCGTCGCCCCTGATCCGGACGGCCTCCTTGCCTAAGAGGAGCAAGGAGAGGTACTGGATTTTCCTAAAGGTCAAGGGGGAGGATCAGGAGGTTCGTAACGTTCTGCTCGTCGTCCTCGCCGAGCACGAGGAGATTCGGGCCTACGGACAGGGCTTCGACACGAGGGAGTACAACGGCACGGGCTTCTTCGCCTTCAAGGCCCACAAGCTCCTCAAGGAGGCGACGGCGCACGCGTGCGCCGCCGCCGCGCGCTTCTACGACGCGACGGAGGAGGAGGCCCTGGCGGCCCTGCGCTCCCTGGGGCCGCGCGGGTACGTGCGCCTCGACGGGTTCCTCGGCATCATCCGCCGGGGCGAGGACGGCGCGCTCACCGCGGTCAAGGCCGCGGTCGCGCGGCGCGCCATCGACGTCGCCGCCGACGACGAGCCCGGGCCCGAGATCGTGGAGATCGTCGACTCGCAGCCGGGGACGGAGGACGACGACGTCGACGACGAGCCGCCGGCGTCGCCCCCGGCGTCGACGAGCCCGCGCCGCGCGCGCGCGGAGGCGGCGGTGGCGACGGTGACGCCCGTCGACGCGCGCGACACGAAGGCGCCGCGGTTGAGCGCGGCGTCGCCGGACGCGCCCCGGCCGCCGTCGCTGGCGCCGCCGCCGCTCGTGAACGGCGGCGGCGCGCCGGTGGGCGGCGGCGTCGTGCCGGGGCCCGCGGCGCTCGAGCTGGGGCAGTTCGCGCCCGCGCCGGTGCCGTACTCGCCCTGCTTCCCGCCGCCGTCGATGCCGCCGTACGCGCCCTACTACCAGCCGACGGCGCCGCCGCCGGCGTTGCAGCAGTCCGCCGTGGACATCGAGGCCACGGTGCGCCGCCTGATGGCGGAGGGCCAGGCGCGCGACCGCGACCGCGACCGCGCCGACGCCGCGGTCAACGGCGGCCTGCGCGCGCAGCGCGGCGGCTTCGTGCGCAAGCGCTGCCGGTACGGCGCGAGCTGCTACCGCCGCGACTGCCGCTACGCGCACTGACGGCGCCGGGGCCGCAAGGTCCCGGCGCCGGAAAGTCGCGTAAAGAAACAGACGCGGCGCGCGCTCCAAGACGGCGCGCGTCGTTATTGCGGGAGCCGCGGCGGCCGGCGGCGGCGACGCGTGGGCGGCGCGGCGGCGCGGGCGGTCGACGGCGGCGGCGGCGGCGGGCGAGGGCCCGCGTCGAGGCGGCGCCGGGCTGGCTCGGCGGCGGCGCGGCGCGGGGCTGGGCGAGCCCTTGGCGCTTTAACCCCCGGCGATACTTGCTCAAGGTCGGCGGCAACTTCACTGCACAACCACGACTTTGGTAAATGTCGGCTCCGGCGCCGATGGCATGGTCCCTACCGCTCTGAGGGCTGCACCGGTCACTGCTGGCGGCGGCGCGCGGGCGGCGCGACGGCCCGGGCCGGCGGCGACGGGGGCGGCGGCGGCGGGCGAGGGCCTGCGCCGAAGCGGCGCCGGCATTGGCGGCAGGGCCGCAGGTCGTGTGGACCGCGCGGCAGCGGTGCGCGCACGGGTACGCAGGGCGCGGCGGGCGACGACGACGGCGCGCCGACGCCGCCCGCGCCGGCGCCGCCGCAGCCGCCGCCGACGGCGACGGCGGTGCGCGCGGCGGCCGTGGAGCGGTCGCTGTGGGTGCTGTCGCTCAACGTCCGCGCGCTCACGGAGGAGAAGCTCCTCGTCGTGCGGCGCGCGCTCGACGAGCTTACGCGGGCCGGCCGGCGGCCAGACGTCATCTGCCTGCAGGAGACGTGGGGCACCGAGGCCTCGGAGCGCCGCTTCGCGCTGGAGGGCTACCGCATGTTCGCATTCTCGCGCGGCGGCCGCGGCGCGCGGTCGCCGGGCGGCGGTCTCGCGACGTACGTGCGCAGCGAGCTGCGCGCGTGCACGCTGGAGAAGGGCGAGAGCGGCGTCGTCGTGGAGCTGCCGGACGCCGTTCCGGCCGTGCACATCGCCAACGTGTACAGGTCGGAGCGCGCCGACCGGGAGCTGCCGGTCGGCGCGCGCTTCTTCGACTTCGTCGGCGGCGCCGTCGACCGCGCGCGCGCCGCCGGGGCCGTCGCCATCGTCGCCGGCGACTTCAACGTCGCCGGCCTCGAGAGCACGGACCCGGCGTGGCCGCGCGCGCCGGGGCGGCTCGGGAGCGCGGTGGCGGAGCTCCCGAGGATGCGCGCCTGGATCGACGACCGCGGCCTCACGGTCGTCAGCGGCGCCGGCTGCTCGCCCGCGGAGGCCGTGACGCGGCGGTCGGGGGACCGCGCGTCCGAGATCGACTACGTCGTCGTCGACGCCGGCCGTGGCGTCGACGTCGTATCGTGCGCGACGGACGGCGACGACGACGGCCCGT
>NW_008705576.1:814536-815384 GCF_000186865.1 Aureococcus anophagefferens
AGGCCATGGCGGCGGCCGGCGCTGCTCGTGGAAACGCCGCGCGCGACGACCACCGGGGGCGCGCGACCCGGGCGCCGTACGCTGCCCACCGTCGGGCCGCGCTAAAGCCGCGGCAACACGAGTGCATCGTGCAGCGATCCTGAACTCGGCGCAATGATCAAGGGGATCTTCAAGTATCTGGGGAGGCGACTACGCTGCCTCGAGGCGGGGCGACTATTATCCGGTCTGAGCTCCTCGGCAGCCCATTTCCGACCCCCGGGTCCTGGCTCCGTTGGGCCCCGCCGTGGCGGCGCTTCGGTCGAATGGGTACGTAGACCGCTTCCCCAAAGCGATTTCTTCTGGGAACACGTTTTGGCTGCGCACGGGCTGCCGCCTGTTCTAAGGAACCCCTCGAAGGGCTGCCTGCTGCCTGAGTTTGGCGGGGATCGTTGATTTTTTGGGCCTTTGACCTGCCCCATGACCTGCCCGAGCCATCGAGGCGAAAATATCAACGATCCCCGACGGCTACGACCCGACGTCGCGCGTGCAGCTCCGCGAGCACCTGGTATTGCCCCGCGGAGAGGTGATCCACGACGTCCCTGAGCCCATGCGCGTGCCGAGGGAGTCCCCTACCATCCCGGGCCCGGACCGGACCCGCGGCGTCTGCGGGAACTGCCGCTACCTGCACTACTCGATGCCCGTTGCGCTCCCGCGATGGCCGGCCGGGCCCGGCCAGGGCCCGCCAAGATCCTAAGGTGCGGCGCCTATCGGGCCAGGCTTTCGTCGCGGGGTGGCCAGGCGTCGCGCGAAGCCCCGGGAAGGCCGTGGCGACGTGAATTTGTCGAACTTAAACTCGTGTCGGGAGGGGT
>NW_008705576.1:815434-854765 GCF_000186865.1 Aureococcus anophagefferens
GCGGAGCGGCAGGCCGCGGGCGTCAGCGACCTCGCGCTCTTCCGCGCCGTCCGCCCGAGCCGCGAGTGGCGGCGGACCTGGATCCTGGAGCAGCGCGCGGCGGGCGACCGGCGGGAGACCGCGCTCGTCGCCATCTTGGGCGGGACGTGCCGCCTCGCGCCGCAGACGCGGCTCGTCCGGTGGGCGGCCCGGGGCCGCGAGCGGCCGGGCTACTGCGACCTCTGCGGGCTCTACGTCCGCGGGACGGCCGCGGACATGGCCCACGTCTGCCTCGAGTGCCCGGCGTCGCGCGTGACGCGGCTCGGCCTGGATGCTCCCCGACGCGCGTGGTTCGCGAGCGTCGAGAACGCCTACGGCCGCCAGGGCCGCGAGGCGGCGGCGCGCTGGTGGCGCGGCGCGCGGGCGCCGGCGCTCTCGTCGTGCTCCGACGTCGGCTTCGCCGCTTTTTTGGCCGCGTCGGGCGCACCGCCGCTCCCGCGCGGCGGCCTCGCGGAGCTGCGCGACGATCTTGCTCGCGCCTTCGCGTCGACGTTCGGCGAGTTCTTCGTCGCCCACGCCAGCGAGATTGCGGCGCTTCCTCCGCGGCGCTCGACCTGATTTTGTTCATATTCCTCTCTTCCTCAGCGGCGTCCTCCTCTTCTACATCGACGCGGCCGCGGGCCGCGGTTCTTCGATCTGGACGCTTCCTTTTGTTTCTCCCGCTCGCTGACCACGAGCATCCTCTTCGGCGGTGCCCTCGGCTAGCCATTCGTGGTCCTGAGGTTGAATCGGCCTGGTCGAGCCGGAGTTCCTGTCCCCGTGCACGGTGGTGGTGGTCCTTCTCAACCTCCCCCGGTCCACGGAGAGACCGACCTTGAGTGGCCCCTGGAGCCCACGCAGGAGCTACCGCCCCGCGCCTGCTCGGTCTGGTTCCCTCCGCGGGGGTCCCTCAGTGGGCCTGCCTCCCCTCCCCGGACGGACGCAGTCGGGCGCGCACCCCCTTCAATAACTTGGTCAACACGAGTGCATCGTGCAGCGATCCTGAACTCGGCGCAATGATGTCTCTCGCGCGGTTCGACGCGTCGACAGCGCTCTCGTGAGACTCGTATGGACCGCGGCACCGGCGTCGACGGCGCCCTCTCGCAGCTCCAGCACGCCTGGGCGACCTTTGTGAACTCGTCGTTCGTCGAGGAGACGTTGAAGGTCGCGGCCGACGCCAGCGCCGCCGCCGCGGAGAAGCTCGCGCCATGAGGCGCGGCTTCCTCGCGCCGTCGCTCGAGGACACGTGCGCCGGCGTCGAGCGGCACGGCGCCTGCGACGGCGCGCTCGCGGCCGCCGCCGAGGAGGGCCGCCTCGCGCTGCTGCTCTGGCTGCTCGAGACGCGGCGGTTCGGCCGGCGGCAGCTCGACGAGGCGCTGCTCGCGGCCGCGCGGCACCGCGCGGGCGACCACCGCTTCGTCGACCTCCTGCTGTCCCGCGGCGCGTCCGCGGCCGCGCGCGACGCCGCGGGCGACGGCGCCGCGCACCTCTGCGCGGCGTCGCGCGACCCCGCGGCGACGCGGACGCTCAGGTCGCTGCTGCACCACCCGTCGCTCGCGCGGGACGCGCTCGCCGTGCCCAACGCCGAGGGCCGCACGCCGGCCGCGGTCGCCGCGCGCCTCGAGGCCTTCGAAGCCGCCGAGGTCGCCGCGGCGTGGCTCGAGCGCTGGGGCGCGGCCCGCGGCCGCGCGCTGTCCTTCGGCGCGCCGCACGCCGCCTGGGCGCTCGGCGCCGTCCTCGAGCGGACCGCGGCGGCCCCGCTCCCCTGGCTCCTGCTCGCCCTCGGCCTCGCGCTCCTCGCGGCGCCCGCGGGGACCGCGGGCGCGGCGGTGGCGAGCCCGAAGTCGCTCCTCGGCAGCGGCGTCGCGTCGGCCTTCTGCGTCGCCTGCGCGCTCACGACGCGCGCCGCGCTCGGAGATCTCGACGCCGACGTGCTGACGCGCGCGCACGCGGCGGTCTACGCGGCCTACGCGCTCCTCTACGTGCGCTGCCTGGCGCCGGTGCCGCGCCGCCGGAGCGCGCCGGGCCTCGCGGCCGCCGCGCGGTCGGCGCCGCGGCTCGTCGACGAGCTGTGCTTCTCGTGCCGCGCGCCGTACCGCGACGGCGCGCACTGCCTCCGCTGCGGCACCTGCGTCGCGCGCCGGGACCACCACTGCGCGCTGCTGGACCGGTGCGTCCACGCGGGCAACGTCAACGCGTTCCGGCTCCTCCTGTTCCTCACGCTCCTCGCCGGCGCGAGCTGCCTGCGCGTCGGCGTCTGGTCCTTCGCCGGCGTCGCCGACGAGCGGGACGCCTGGCCTCCGGACCCGCGCGTCTGGACCCGGGGGCTCCTGGGCCCGCGGGGCTGCACCTGCCTCCTCCTGCTCGTCCTCGTGCCCCTGGGCCTCGTCGCCGTCGCCTACGAGTGCGCGCGCCACGCGCTCCGCGCCGCGGGCGTCGAGCGGCGGTTCCTCGACGACGGCGCGGGGAAGAAGGATGATTAGCATGTGATTCTCGGTGTGGTTCTCGAGCCGCGGGTCTACGCGGCCTCGTTCGGGGGGGCGGCGCCGGCGATCCGCTCCTTGAGCGGCACCCACGTCGTGAGGAGCTTCTTGTACTTGCGCTCCGCGGAGCGGAGGCGGTCGAGCCGCTCGGCGACGCTTTCCTGGTAGCGGACGAAGGCCACGAGGCCGAGGAGCCCGAGGTACGCGCCCGCGAGGAGGACGCCGACGAGCGGCGCGCCGAGGTAGAGCAGGCGCCAGAGCGCGGCCCGCTGCGACGCGAGCGCGTCCGCGAGGATCGCGGCCTGGAGGTCGTCCATCATGGCCTGGAGCGAGTCGATGCGGCAGCTCTGCAGCGCGAAGTACTCCGCGTGGTCCGCGTCGTCCTCGTCGTCGGCGAGGACGCGGCCGCGGAGCGCGGCGGCCTCGTGGACGCAGTCGAGGGCCGCGTGGCGCGCGTAGGCGGAGACGAAGCGCTTCGGCGCGAGCGCGAGGAAGCTCTGGAGGGACGACTCCTGGAGCGTGACGACGCGGGCGACGCGGGCCCGCGTCTCGCCCGAGACGGCGGCGCCCGCGCGGCCCCGCCGCTTCCGGGCGTGGGCCGCGAGGTCCGCGGCGACGAGGCCCCGCTCGACGGCCGCGTGCTCCTTGTAGGCGGCGAGGGCCACGGACGCGACGAGGCTCGGCGCGAGGTGCTGCGCGCGCAGGCCCGCGCGCATCAGCTCGACCGCGGCGTCGCGCGCGACGGTCAGCAGGTTCTCGTTGAGCGCGCTGTAGGCGTCGAAGGCGACGAGGTGGTCGTCCGGCGCCGCGGCGTCGCCCGCGCGCCGCTCCGTCGCCTCGCGGTGGCGGAGGAGCGCCGCGAGGCGCGCGCAGGCCTTGCGGCGGCAGCCGTCGCGCGCGAGGGACACGAACGGCGCGGGCGCGGACCAGCGCGCGGCCCCGCCGACGTAGAGGCCCCGCCGCGCGCCGACGTCGACGGCGCCGTAGAGCAGGCTCGCCGTCCGCGAGGGCGACAGGTCCGTGTCGCCCGAGCGCGCGCCGGCGACGCGCACCGTGTCCGCGTGGCGCAGCGCCGCGCCGACGGCGAGGTCCAGCGCCGCGTCCGTGCGCAGGAACTGCTGGCCGAGCTCGAGCGCGTTCGCGCGCCCGCCCGACGCGACGTACGTCGACAGCAGGCCGCGCTCCCGCTGCGTCTCGTGGACCGCGCGGCAGACGCGGAGCACGATCGCCGTCTCCAGCGCGCGCCGCACGGCCGCGGAGCGGCGGACGTGCTCGTAGACGAGCCAGCCGACCTCCGCGGCCGTCGTGAGCACGACGAGCGCCACGAGCGCGAGGAGCAGCGCGGGCACGCGCGCGGCGCCGCGGCGCTGGGCCGTCGACAGCTCCGCGTCGAGGGACGCGTAGAGCTTGTCCTCCTCCTCCGTGCCGAGCGAGGAGAAGCGGCCGGAGGACGACGAGGGGGCCTCCGCGCCGAGCGACGAGCCCTCGGTGCTCTCCGACGGCGTCTCCTCGAAGGGCTCGGCGCCCTTGGACTCCTCGACGCCGACGCCGAATTCGCCGCCCTTGGACTCCTCGACGCCGACGCCGTCGTCCGGCGAGACCTGTGTGGAAATCAACCACTGGTTTGGGGGGTCCCCACCAAACTTCAGAACTCTCTATCTCGATCAAATCGAAGTCGATTCGGCTGATTTTTGGACGAATCGATTGCTCTCATCGAGTTCTCGAAGCACGGCCGAAGATTCCGGCGCAATCCGTTCAATTACGCGCACATTGAAGTCGGGTTGAATATTTGATTTCCACACAGGGCGACACGTACGAGACGCCCGCGGGCTCCGCGGGGACGACCTCCGGGACGACGTCGAGCTTCTCCGAGTCCGCGGGCTTGGCCGCGGGCTCGGCCTTGGCCTTGGGGGCGCGGGGCCTCGCCGCCGACGCCTTGCGGGCCTTCGGCGGCGGCGGCTTGCCGCGCGCCCGCTGCCGTTCGGCCTCGGCCTTGGCCTTGACCCGCTCGCGCTCCGCGAAGGCCGCGTAGTGCGCGCGGCGCGCGCGGCGTTCGCGGAGCGCCCGCCGCGCGACCCACTCCGCGACGGCGTCGTGGAACGCGGCCGAAGCGAAGGCGCCGATCGCTCGCGGCGCCGCGACCGCGGCGCGTGTCGCGACGACCGCGGCGCGGGTCGCGACGCGGAGCGCGGCGAGGACCAGGTCCGAGAGCATCACCGCCGTGAAGAGAAGCATGCAGATGGCGACGCGTTTGCCGACGGGGAGCTCGCAGAACGTGGACGACGCCAGCCATTGGCCCTCGCACAACGTTTCGACGCGCATAATCGAGCCGGGGGATGAACCCACGATCGCCGCCCCGACCATGACGGCGATGACGCGGAAGAGAGAGGTGGGCGCTCTTTCGTCGCTCGGAGCGTCGCTTGGAGCGGACGCCGCGGCGGCCATGACGACGACGCGGCGAGAGGCCTGCAATTGCGTTTTGCTGGTTCCTTTTGGCCACGAGCTATCGTTGTGTTTTGCACAGGTAAAGTTGAAGTCGCGTCGCGAGCGGTCGAGCCCGTCGCCTCCGAGCCCCCTTCGCAAGCCTCCTGGAGGCTCGTGGAGCCTCCCTACGTGGATTCCGCCGGCTGGCGCCGCAGCGCCGCGCCGTCCGGGACGCCGACGCGGCCGCGCGTCCGCCGTCCGCCGTCCGAGCCTTCGGCGCGCCCGGAGTCTGGAGGGGTCGCCTTTATATGGACCGGCGCGACGCCGGCCGGGGCGGTCCCGGAGGTTGATGCGAAGGTGTGGTCGCGCGTTGAGGGCCGGGCCCGGTCGTGGGCCCCGCCGCGGCGCGCGCGGCGCGGTGGCGGACGCCGCGCGCCGGCGCGCCGGAGGTCGTGTTTTTTCGGTGCGCTGGCGTCCCTGGGTCTTGGGGACGTTTGCGCCCGTTTCTAGAGCGCGGCGATGGCGCCCTTGACGTAGTTCCGGACGTCCGCGTCCGTGTCGTTCGCCAGGAGCTCGTTGAGCACGGGCTTGATGAAGTTCGCGACGAGGCGGTCGTTCGCGTGGAGGCTCACGGTCTCGAGCGCCTTGACGGCCGTGAAGCGCACGTTGGGCACGTCGTCGCGGGCGCCGTCGACGAGGAAGAGGACGATGGTCTCCATGTGCTCGGCCGCGACGTCATCGTGCGCGAGTCGCTCGAACGCCGCGACGATGGTGATGCGGTAGAGGTAGTAGGACATGGTGAGGTAGAGCTCCGAGAGGCGCTTGCCGATCTTCTCCATGAGCCAGTCGCCGTCGAACAAGGCCTCGTCCGTGGGCAACCCCGTGGCGCCGTCGGGCTTCTTGAGCGCGCGGAGCTCGCCGAGCACGGCGACGGCCGACGTCCGCACCTCGGAGATGCGGTCCTGGAAGGATCGCACGAAGCCCTCGAGGAGCTGGGCCTCGAAGGCGTCCTTGCCCCGGGCCAGGGCCACCGCGGGCAGCGCGCCGTTGAGCGCCGCGCGGACCCGCCAGTTGTCGTGCGCCGTCGACTCGACGAGCGCCGCGACGCGCGCGGCGCTGTCGCCCTCGAGCAGCGGCACGGCCACGGCGAGCTCGCGCAGCGTCGCCAGGAGCACGTCGACGTGCTCGTCGGCGAAGAGCTTGGCCTCGACGACGTCGAAGAGCGCGCGCTGCGCCTTGGCGAGCTCCGCGGCGTCGGCCGGCGGCGGCGGGCCCGCGGCGCCCGGCGCCTGCAGCGGCGTCAGCGTCGCCAGGAGCTTCGTCAGCGCGCAGGCCGCGGCCATGCGCACCTTGAGCTCCGGCGCGTCCGCGCCGCGGCCCGCGGCCTCGACGCAGTCGCCGTGCCGCGCGAAGCACGCCGACCACGTCGCCGCGACGTCGTTCGTCGACTTGTGCGCCGCGACGCGCACCTCGACCTCGGCGTCGTCGAAGAGCGCCGCGAACATGCTGAGCAGGCCCAGGCCCAGGTCGAGCTTCGAGCAGCCGCCGACGCCGTCGTCGGGCACGGACCTGCGTGGGAAACAACGACTGGTTCGGGACGTCCCCACCAAACTTTGAAATTCTCTAGCTCGGTCAAATCGAAGTCGATTCGGCTGATTTTTGGGCGAATCGATCGCTCTCGTCGAGTTCTCGATGCACGGCAGAAGACATCGTGTCGAAACGGTCGAAACGCTCACATTGAAGTCGAGTTGAAGATTTGATGTCCACACAGGCACGGACCGTCGCGCGTACGCGACGTAGCCCGCGAACGACTTGGCCAGGGACTCGCGCACGCGCCAGGACGCGTCGACGTGGGCCGTGGCCACGACGTGGACGCCGGGCTCGTAGGCGTACCAGGGCTCCTCCGCGGGCTCCGCGTCGTCGCCGTCGCCCGCGGCGGCCGCCGCGCGCGCGTCGTCCGCGAGGCGCGCGCGCGCGCCCGACGCCCACTTGGCCGCCGCCGCCGCGCAGCGCTCGCTCCCGAGCACGCGCCCGAGCTGCTCCACGGCGATGAGGCGCACCGCGTCGTGCTCGTCGCCGATGAGCTTCATCGCCGTCGCGCTCAGGTCGCCGTCGAAGGCCTCGGCGCCCGCGACGGCCTCGCACATGGCCGCGAGCTCGTGGGCCGCGGCCCGGCGCACGATGGGCGCGTCGTCGGCGCAGATGCGCGCGTAGACGTCCCGGAGCTCCTTCTTCACGGCCTCGTCGACGCCGCAGCGCTCGAGGAGCGCCGCGGCCGCCGCGCAGACGGACGCCGCGGACACCTTGGCGCCGAAGCCCGTCGCGTCGGCGCCGGGGTCCGCCATGCCGCTCACGATCTTCACGGCCGACGCGCCGACCTCCGCGCCGCCGGACGACACGTCGACCGACGCGAAGACCGACGACAGCGACGCGACGGCCTTGGCGCGGACCATGGTCTCCTCGATGCGCGCGAGGCTCTGCAGCAGGTCGAAGAGCAGGGCGCCGTGCTGGTCCCCGCCGAGCAGGGCGCTGAAGTCCCCGAGGAGCTGCGCGGGGGCGGGGGGGGGTCGACGGGGGGTTCGAACGGAACGCGGGGGCGGCGCGCGCGCCGCGCGGCGTGCCTCGGCGTCCTCGGACGCGGGACGCGCGCCATGGCGATGCGGTACTGGACCTCGTCCTCCTCCTCCTGGCGGACGTGCTCCGCGAGGATGCTCAGGATCTTGGTCCGCGTGACCTCGACGCCGCAGGCCGTCGCGAGCGCCGGCAGGCCCTTGACGGCCCGCAGCCGCGCGGACCGATCGTTGGAGCCGAGCTCCTGCTCGAGGAGCGCGATCGGGTCAAAGTCCAGGTCCGCCACGGTCTGCGCCATGGTCGGCGGGTGGACCGGCGGGCCGCACAAAGGCCACCACCGCCGCGCTTCCGACGACGGGCCCGAGCCGAGGACGCGCCGCGCGGGCCACCGGACGACGCCCGCGGTACCCGGCGCACCAGAGGGGCACGACGGCGGCTCCGGGCGAAGTCGGCGCCCGCCCCCGACAGTGCCGGCTGTGGCGGTCGCTGTCCGTACAGCCGCAAAAGGCCGAGGCAAAGCTCCAGTTGCACGCCGATGATATGCATGGCACCGTCGGCCTATTGCGCGGCGCGCCGCACCGACGAGCGGCCGCTGGACAAGCCTCCCTTCGACCATCGGCGCGAGCTTCCGCGATGCTCCCGAAGTCCGAGGGGATCGGGGCGCTGCTGCGGAGGGCCGATCGAATCGAGTCGCGCCAGCGAAGGTGCCGATGGCGTCGCGCAGCCTACCCACGGCAGACGCAGCACCTCGCGGATGGGGCGGGCTGCTCGCGCGGTGCGTTCGTTCGTGGACCCGGCGCCGAGCAGCACCGGCGGGCGAGGCCTCCGGCGACGCGGGCTGTGTGGAGGGCCAGGCTTGCTCTCCCACAGCGTCGCCGCAAGCGCACGCCTCGCGCCTTGCGACGACCGCGCATCGCGCGGCGCGGCGGATCGCCTCCTCGGCACCGCGGCGTCGCCCGCTCTTCGCGGAGCGCACCGCGCCGCAGGCCTCGCCGCGAGTTTCCGCCGCCGCGCGCGTCGCCGCGCGGCGCGGCTCGCCGCCTCGCCGTCGCGCGGCTCGCCGCCGACGCGCGGCGCGCCTCGCGGTGCTCGCGCCGAATCCATGACGAACACGTTCGTCGGCGTCGGCGCCTACCCGCGGAGCTGCGGCCACTGCGCCGGCGGCGACCTCTGCGTCGACGTGCACGCCGGCGACCTCGTCTGCCGCGGGTGCGGTTCCGTGCTCCGGGACAAGCTCGCCGTCGACGACCGCATGCTCCAGCTCGGCGAGTGCGGCGGCGACGTGACGCGCTTCCGGGGCCGCGCCGGCGGCCGGGCCCAGGGCGACTTCGACCTCGCGGCCGCGGAGCGCGGCGCCGCGCGGCCACCGGCCGCGGCCGCGGCCGCGGCCGCGCCCGCGGCCGCCTTCGGCGCCGCCGGGCCCGCGTCCCTCTTCCTCGCCGACGCCGCGGCCGCGGCGCCCGTGCGCGCGGCGACGCTCGCGGCGCGCGCGGAGCGGTACGAGCGGAAGCGGCGCGCGGCGCTCGACGCGCTCGAGCAGCTCGCCGCGCGGCTCGTGCTGCCGCGGCACGTCCTCGACGGCGCGCGCGGGGCGCTCTGCGCCGCGCCGCCGGCGGCGCTCGACGCGGCCTTCGCCGCCGCGCGGCGGAAGACGGGCGGAGCGGCCGCGCGCGAGCGGGGCGCGGCGGACGCGGGCGGCGTCTCGGGCGCCGTCGCCGTCGTCCACGCGGCGCGAAGACTCGGCTTCCCCCTGAGCCTCCGGGAGGTCGCGGCGGCCTGCGCGGACGAGCGCGCGTCCGCGACGTCGACGGGCCGCGCCGTCGCGGCGTTCGAGCGCGCGCTGCGCCGCGACGACGCCGAGCCGGAGGCCCGGCGGCCCCAGAAGCGCGCCAAGCTCCGCGGCGCCGACGGCCCGGGGGCCTTCGTCGCGCGCGCGCGCGCGCGGTTCGGCGCGGACGCGCTCCGGAGCTGCGGCCCGCCGCCGGACGACGCGCTCCGGTGCGGCCAGGTCACGGAGGGCTCCTACTGGGCGCAGCGGAAGGCCCTCGTGGCCTTCCTCGCGACGGGCCGCGACGCGCGGCCCGCGGCCTGCGCGGCGGAGCTCGCGGACCGCCTCGCGGCGACGCTGCCGGCCGCCGTCGCGCTCGCCGCGCGGCCCAAGGTCGCGGCGGCGGCGCTCTACCTCGTCGCCGAGGCCCACGGCCCGGCCGTCGACGACGACGCGCGGAAGACCTTCCTCCTGCCCGCGCTCGCGGCCGCGGCGAGGTGCGGCGCCGCGGACGGCGTCGCGTCGCTCGTCCGCGCGGTGCGCAAGGCCGCCATCGCGCCGCGGTCCCTCGACTTCGACCTCGCCGCCCTCCCGTCGCCCGTCTCCGTCAGCGAGCCCTTCGACGAGCGGCCGCGCGCGCTCGACGACGAGCCCGCGGTCGTCGACTGGACGCCGAGCCTCCTCCGGGAGCTCGAGCTCGAGCCGCCGCCGCTGTAGCTCGCTCCGTAAGGTCGCGGAGGGCGGTGTTCACTCGCGCGGACACGGTCGCACGTCGTTTCCGGGGGGGGGCAGGCGCCACGCCGGGCCTACGGTCCCGGCGGCGTAATTATAAAACCCCCGGCGGCGCCCTGCACCTTTAGCCTATCTCGTCGTGATCGGCGACGAGCAAAAGGCGGCGATTAGAGAGGCATGCCCCGGCGTCCGGCTGACTGCGGGCCGCGCGCAACTTCGAGAGCGGGTGTACGAACGCAGCGGGTTTGCGACGGACGCGGTGCGGACGGCGCTGCTGCGCGATCTGGGTCGATCTCCGGCGGCCGCGTGGCGCCGCGGCCGACGGCATGCCGTCGCGGTCCGCGGCGGCGCCGCGGCGCCGGAGACGCCCGCGGGGCGGCGCGCGGTTGTACTCGACAGACCGCCGCCGCCGCCGCCGCGGCGCGCCGGACCGACGCGCCGCGCTTCGCCCCCCGCGTGCGCGCGCGCGGGCCCGGTCGCGCTTCGACCGCGCGCCGCCGCCGCCGCCGCGCCGCGCGCGACCCCCCCGCCTCCCCAGGTCGACCATGGGCGGCTTCAAGCTCTACCAGGTCATCGGCCGCAAGGCCCCCACGCCCCAGGAGCCCGAGCCGAGCGTCTACCGCATGAAGCTCTTCGCGCCGAACGAGGTCCTCGCGCGGAGCCGCTACTGGTACTACATGCACCAGTACCGCAAGATGAAGAAGACGACGGGCGAGATCCTCGACGTCAACGAGATCCGCGAGAAGAACCCGCGCATCGTGAAGAACTACTACGTCATGCTGCGCTACAACTCGCGGTCGAACACGCACAACATGTACCGCGAATACCGCGATCTCACGCTCACGGGCGCGATCGACCAGCTCTACAGCGAGATGGCCGGCCGCCACCGCGCGCGCCCGCGGTCCATCCAGATCATCCGCACGGGCATCGTCGACCCCAAGGACCTCAAGCGCCCGGCGACGCAGCAGTTCGCGGCCAAGGGCCTCAAGTTCCCGCTCCCGCACCGCATCATGCGCCCGTCGCAGAAGAAGTTCCGCGCGACCTTCGTCGCCAACCGCCCCTGCACGCACTTCCAATAGGCGGCGCGCGCCAACGTCCGCGCTCTCGGTCCCATTCCCGCGCCGGCGCGGCGGGGGCCTCCCGGGCCGCCGCGCGGCGCCCCGCCGTCGTCCTCCTAAGAGCGCACACCTAGCTCGCCCGCGCGCGCGGGGGGGCGACCGCCGCGCGGCGGCGGCGGCGCGCGCCGCCGGGGCGCGTGGGCGGCCGCGGGCGGGTCGTCGCGACGCGAAGTGCGACGCGTCGGCCGAAGATTCGACGGCAACCAGTAAAGTGTGAAGTCACGGTGCCTTTGATGACGTCCGAGTTATTGAATATCAAACACCGAAGACGCGACGTGCGTCGTGCAGATCCTCGTCTCTCGCCCTCACCTCCCGCGCGCCGCACCTCCCGCGCGCCGCTGCCCGCCGGCGCCGGGCCGCAGCGCCGCGGCAGCCTCGCTCTCGGAGCACCCTGCGCCTCTCGCCCCTGTCCCCTCGGCTAATGGGGGGTCAGCGTTCCCCTCGGGGGGGGGGCGGCCACAACCGGGGGCGCCGACATGGAGCGCGGCGACGGCCACGAGAAGAATGCGCAGAAGGCGCACGAGAGCGAGAAGCAGCCGGGCATCTGCACCTGGCTCTGCGCCTGGACCTACTACTGCTGCTACTGGCTCTGCCGCGGCGTGTTGCGCTGCGTCTACGCCATCTTCTGCTGCAAGCTCAACGTCGACGACTACTACTACGCGAAGAAGGCGGCCTGTTGCAAGAAGAGCCCCTGCGCGCTCGCCTGCAAATGCATGCCCTGTTTAAGCCTGCCGTGGCTCCGCAAGAACCGCCGGGCCACCTGCCGTTTTTTAATAATGCTGAACGTCGTCGCCGTCGCCTTTGCGATCTTCGCCACCCTGGGAAATCTCACGGGCAAGCCCCTCAAGACGACGTTCTGGTCCTACGTCGACGTCACCTACGCCTATGAATCCACGCCGTCCGTCGCGCCGACGACGGCCGCGCCCGTCGCGCCGACGACGGCCGCGCCGTCCGGCGACGGCGCCGCGCCGACGATGGCCGCGCCGTCCGGCGACGGCGCCGCGCCGACGACGGCCGCGCCGTCCGGCGCCGTCGCCGCGCCGACGACGGCCGCGCCGTCCGGCGCCGTCGCCGCGCCGACGACGGCCGCGCCGTCCGGCGCCGTCGCCGCACCGACGGGCTCCGTCGCGTGCGAGTACACCGACGCCGTGACGACGTACGCCGTCGACGTCCTCGAAGGCGAGACGCAACAACTCTTCGCGATCCCGGCGAGCCAGCAGCGCACGTGGATCCAGCTGGATGCAACGGCGGACATCGACTTGAAATTGGAGACGTCCGCCGGCGTCGTGCTCCTCGACTTCCCCTCGCTCACGAACTGGGCAAACGAAATGACGGTATACACCTACAACGGCATGACCTTCGATTTCTGCGTCGACGGCTGCACGTACACGCTCACCGCGGGGCCCTACTACGACGGGAAGACCTACACGCTCACCGGCTCCTCGTCCTACAGCAGCGAGTACATCTACGTCGACGGCGCGACGACGGAGGATCTCGTGTTGTCGGCCGTGGGCCACGCGGCGGGGTCCGGCACGGTGTCTATTCTGTACGACTGCCCGGCGACCTGCGGCGTTTGCGTCGCTCGCCCGACGGCGGCGTCGACCAACCAGCCGACGACGGCGGCGCCCTCGAGGCGTCCCACGTCGAGCCCGCCCAGCATGCCGACGGCCGGCGACCAGTCGAGCCCGCCCAGCATGCCGACGGCCGGCGACGTGTCGAGCCCGCCCAGCATGCCGACGGCCGGCGACCAGTCGAGCCCGCCCAGCATGCCGACGGCCGGCGACGTGTCGAGCCCGCCCAGCATGCCGACGGCCGGCGACCAGTCGAGCCCGCCCAGCATGCCGACGGCCGGCGACGAGGGACACGTGCCAGAGTTCGTCGACGACGACGAGCTGCAGACGTCGAAAGCCGAGGACACGACGGACTCGTGCGCGGACGCGGCCGGAAGCATGGCGTCGACCAGCATCATCGCCGTGGTGACGCTCCTGCCGACGATCAACACCCTGATGATCCGGTCCGATGCTTCCCTGGACTCGCCGTGCAACAAGTTCGCGAGCGTGCTTCTGAGCATCATGAGCTCCATCGCGACCATCGCGACGACGGCGACGTTCTCCAAGGAGTGTTTCCAGGAGCTCCCGAGCTCCATCTACGTGAACGGGGTGAAGGCGGCGGACCTGGACAAGAAGCTGGGCGTGGGCTACTTCCTCGAGATCATGGTCGCGGTGGTTGGCATCACCACGGGCCTCATCATGCTCTTCCTCGGCGTGCCGCCGGCGGGCGGCGCCGCGGGCGGCGCCGAGGCGCCCGCGAAGCGGCCGGGCATCTGCGGCTGCATCTACGCCTGGATCATCTGGCTCGTCTGCTGCTGCCAGCCCTACAACGGCGACGACGGCGCGAGCGACGCCGTGAAAGACGCGAAAAAAGCGGGGAAGAATAAGCGCCGCAAATATCGCAAGCGGAACGCCAAGGACGAGGCAAAGCAGGCGCGCGAGGACGTCGAGAACGCGAAGAAGGCCCAGACCGTAGACATCGGCGGCGTGGGCAAGCCCACGGACGCCGAGGTAAAAGCGCTGGAGGACGACGCCAAGACCGCGGACGAAGAAGCCAAGAAGGTGGAAAACGAGACGGCCGACGACGACGACAACGTCGACGGCGAGCCCGAGACGAGCGTCGTCAACGCCGACGGCAAGGAGTACAAGCGCATCGCGCTCGTCGATACCGATGTGGACGGGTGCTTCTGGAAGCAGAGCGACGCGTTCGTCACCGTGGAGACGTTCCGCGTCCCCGCGCCGTACCGCGCGCGCCGCACGGTGCTCAAGGGCAACTGGCGGGACCAGGGCTGGGGCAACCAGAAGGGCAAGGTCAAGCTCGTGCTGCTCCGCGGAGACACGGAGCTCGCCTCCAAGGAGATCGACAACGTCGCGCCGCACAAGCTCGCGGCCTTCAGCCTCCAGCTCGACGTCGGCGCCGACGTGCAGGGCCCCGACCACGCGGTCGCGGTGCAGGTAGGCGCGACCGAGCGGGTGCTTCGATGCCGCCCGCGAGCGAACCTCGCGCGTTCACTAACACCGATCGAACGATACGCGTGCTAGCCGTACCCGGGGTCGCGCGCGAGCCCGGCGTCGATGCACGGCTGCGCGCAGCCGTTGTCCCTCCAGAGGCACTGGTCTTCCTCGAAGTTCCGCGGGTCCGCCGCGCAGGGATCGGCGATCTCGCGCGTGAGCCGGCGGTACTCGGCGAGCTCGCGTCCCAGCGGCCGGACGTCGCGTCGCACGCGGGCCGACGCGTTGCGCCAGAGCGCGTAGTCGGCGGCCGCGCGCGCCTCGAAGCCGGTCTTCTCGGCCCACTTGCGGACGCGCGCGAGCTGCGACTCGTCCGCGCGGACGAACGCGTTGCCGGTCGCGGGGTCCCGGGCCCCGGCGACGCTCGAGTTCTTCGCGCTCACCGAGAGCACGTCGCCGAGCGGCACGCCGAGGCGCGCCGCGAGGAGCACCATCGTCTCGTCGAAGAGCTCGACGGTTCCGACGAGGTCGTAGACGTCGAGGAGGCGGTCGACGTCGCCCGGCCGCGGCGCGGCGCCGCAGTCCGTGCGCAGGTAGTCCCAGAGGTAGTGCCGCTCGGCTTCGAGGTGCGCGACGACCTGCGCGTCCGAGTGCTCCGCCGGGTGGAGCTTCGTGACGCCGAAGTGAAAGTACGCGGAGACGCTCCGCGCGAGCGGCTCGCGGACGACCGTCCAGAGGAACGCGCGCCAGGTCGGCGCGCCCATGGCATACCAGTCGGCGATCTGCGTCAATTCGCCGTGGTTCGCGTAGACCGCGGGGCGCGTCCGGTAATTCCAGGAGGGCTTGTTCCCTCGCCACCGGGTCCGGTGGCCGTGCCTCGACCCGACGCGCCGCGCGACGCCCGCGGTGGTGCTGCTGCTGCACTTGGGCACTTTGATGAAGACGATCGACGTCTCCGAGACGTTCGGACCCGGCCCGGCGTCGTAGCGCGCGCCGAAACTCTTCCGCGAAAAGTCGCGCACCGCGGGGAGGCAGCGCCCGCCGGACTTCGCGCTTCCCGCGTTGCGACGGTGGTTGCAGACGTGGTCGTTCGTAAGTATGGTCGGCAACTGCCAAAAGCACGTCGACTGGCCCTCGCACTCCGCGGAGTTCTTGACGCGGCGACAGTGGAGCCCCCGCGCAGACAGCAGGCAGGTCGCGACGACGAGGGCAAACACCATCGCGAGCGCTTCCGGCGGCGGCGGCGACGCGACGAAGCGCGGCAGGGGGGGGAGGTCTAGGGCGCCGACTCGTTCGCGGAGTATGCCCGACGCGCGAGCGGCGACGACGTAGTAGGCGACCGCGCCCCGGTGCTGTGGCAGTTCGGGAGGCCGTCTCGGAGTGCTCGGAGAGGAGGCCTGAGAGGCGTCGGGAGATGGTCGCCTGGTGAGTCTTGCCGCCCGAAACTCGCTTCCGCACGAGGCCGAGTAGCACTCGGCCGCGCGTCTCGGTCACGCGTGGCCCCGGCGGCCGACGCGGCGGCACGGGCGGCTCGCCGCGGCGGCGGGATTGTGAACTTTGAAGTTCGCGGCCCGCCGGGCCGCGGCGCGCGCGCGACGGCGTGGCCGACCACGAGCCATCTACCGAACTTTCCCTCGCAAAGCCCGACGCCCGCGAGGACTCCTCGCAGCCACCGACGCTCGAGATGGGCCGCGCACGCGTCGCATCCACGGCGGCCGACGACGGCGTCCGGGTCTCGCCGGGGGTACCGGGAAATCGTGAGTGAAGGCGATAGAGTGGCTGCTCGACGCGGGCCTCAGCGTTGACGCGGGCCTCACCGTCGACGCGGGCCTCAGCGTCGACGCGGGCCTCACCACCATGACGAACAGCGATGGCACGTACAGCGACGTGTCGCGCAAGCTCATGGCGAGCATGGGGTGGACCAAGGGCAAGGGCCTCGGCAAGCACGAGCAGGGCATCGACGAGCACGTAAAGGCGAAGAAGCGCGAGGACAACATCGGCCTCGGCGCCGACGCCTCCGTCGAGGCCCAGTTCGCCGCGGGCATGCACAAGGGCAGCGGCAAGGCGTCCTTCGACGCCGGCGGCGGCCAGTGGTGGGTCGACAGCTTCGCGGGCGCGCTCGACTCCGTGCGGGCGCGGCGCGGCGCGCCCGCCGAGCCCAAGGCGAAGAAGCGCAAGGCGAAGCGCGACGCCGCGGGCAAGAAGATGACCTTCCTCGACGAGTGCTTCGCGGCGACGAACGGCGCGCGCCTCGGCATGCGCGCGCGCCGGAGTCAGGGCGGCAAACTCCGGCGCACGGAAACAGACGCGGCCGCGGCCGCGCCGGCCGCGGCGACGGCGACGAAGCGCAAGGCGGACGACGCCGAGGAGGCCGCCGCCGGGGAGACCCCCGAGGAGCGCAAGCTCCGGAAAAAACGCCGAAAGGAGGCCAAGGCCGCGAAGAAGGCCGCCAAGGCCGCGGCCGCGTAACTCGTCTCGCTCGAGCACGTATCGAGGGGCAGCGGTGGCGCGCGAGTAGCAGGGGCCCCGCTGCGTCGCGGCGCGGCGGGCGTCGGCGCGCGCCGGGACGCGTCCGCCGAGGCCTGCCGCCGGGGTCGCCGGCCCCTACTTGGGAGAGCAAGCTCTGCCAGCGGCGACGCAGCACAGCGTCGAGCGTCGACGATGAACCGCATCGCGGGCTTCTTCGGCGGCGGCGGCAAGAAGGATGACTCCGACATGGCCATGCCGGAGAAGACGGACATGGCGCTCGGCGCCGACGACTACACGAGCGGCCACGGCTCCAACTTCGGCGCGGCGCCGGGCGCCGGCGGCCAGGTGAGCCGCGGCCCGAGCAAGGCCGCGGCGGCGAGCCCGGAGATGCTGCAGCGCGCCGTGCTCCAGGAGCAGCGCAACGCCCGCGTCCCAATTGCCGGCCCCGCGCGCGCGAGCGCGCGACGGCGGCGCGCGCGTCTTCGCAGGCAGAAGGCGCTCGTGCAGCAGGTCATCTCCAAGCTCACGGAGGTGTCCTTCGACACGTGCATCGCCAAGCCCGACAGCGCCCTCTCCGCCGGCGAGCGCGCCTGCATCCACACCATGGTCGGCAAGTACCTCGACACGTCGGAGTTCGTCATGGGCCGCGCCGCGAAGAAGCAGCAGGCCCAGCAGGCCCAGCAGTTCGGCTAGGCGGGCGCGCGGCCGCTAACGACAGTACCATAACCCGCCGGCGGGGTGTGTGAACAGTCGGGTCGCGTCGTGAGCCGCAGGCCCAGCAGTTTACGTCGTCTTAGCGCGCGTAGTGGGCCTCGTGGCGGACGACGGGGACCCGCGCCGGCGGCGGCGGCAGCGTCGCGCCCGACGACGGGTCCGTGCCGAAGTGGCCGCAGGGGCAATCGCGGTGCGGGTGCCAGCCCGCGCCCCGCGCCACGGCGCGCGCCTGGCCGAGCTGCTCCTCGAGGCGCATGCACTGGAGCTGCTTCGCGACGCTCTCCAGCGACGCGAGGCGCGCGCGGAGCGCGGCGTCGCCGTCGGACGCGCGCCGCGGCGGCGGCGGCCGCGACCGCGCGCCCAGGAGCCGCATGCGCGGGCCCCGCGGCGGCGGCGCCGCGGCCGGCGCCGCCCGGCCGGAGGCGCGGCGTCGAGCGCGAATGTCTTCCGCGTCTTCCGCAGCGCGTCGAAGGCCTTGGCCAGGAGCCCGTGCACCATGCGCAGGATGACGACCTCGCAGCCCGCGAGGCGCGCGGCGGCCTCCGCGCGGCGCTCGCTCTTCACGAAGACGCGCCAGGACGCCCAGGCCGCCGCGGCGAGCCGCGCGGCGCCGTCGGCCAGCCGGACCATGGTCCGCCGCACGGCCGCGTCCGCGCGCGCCTTGGACAACGCCTCGGCCGCGGCGGCCCAGGTCGCGAAGGCGACGCGCGACCGGCGCCGCAGCAGCCCGAGGACGACGCGCCGGGCGAGGGCCTCGCGGCGGCGCTCCCACGCGACGAGGGCCGTCCACGTGCGCAGCCCCGCGCTCAGCTTCGTCTCCGCGAGCCGGCAGAGCACCTTCCAGGCGAGCCGCTCCGCGCGGCGCCGCTCCCGGTCGTGCGCGACCCACGCGTTGAAGCCCCTCGCGAGGTCGCGGTCGCGGAGCATGCCCAGGACCCGGAGGCACGTGCGGCCCGCGACGCCCAGCGCCGCCGAGAAGCCGGCCCAGCACCGCCAGGCCCGCGCGACGTCCCGCTGCAGCCACCGGCCGCGCGCGCGCGCGACCGAGAGGTAGCGCCGCCGCGCGCCGCGGCCCCGCAGCCGACCCTGGAGCTTCGCCGCCGCGGCGTCGCGCGGCGCGCGGTCCATGTCGGCCCAGGCCCGCCGCGCGAAGGCGTAGCGGTGGTCGTCGGCGTCCCAGTCGTCGTCGTCGTTGTCGGGCCAGCGCGCGTCGGTTAGGTAGTTCGCGCCGAAGCCCGGGCCGGGCCCGAGCGTCCGCACGGTCGCCGGCTTCACCTCCGTCCGGTCCTCGAGGAAGCACGCCTGCGGGTGGAGGTCGTCGAAGGTCTCCGCCGGGTCCCAGGCGAAGACGCGCTTCTGGCCCAGGCGCCGCGGGCCGGGCTCGGGAGCGCAGAGGCCGATGCGCCGCCCGCGCCGGCTCGACGCCGCCGATTCCGCGGCCGTGCGGGGCTGCCGTCGCCGCGCCTCTGTCCAGTAGGACATGGGCATGGCTCGTGCGCCGCGCGCCGACGCAGCCCCGGTGCTCGACGGTTGAGGCGCGGAAACCATAGCGTCCCTTCAATAACTTGGTCGTTAGCCGCTTGAAGGGATGCTTCAAACACTTGAGCCTCGGTCGCCGAATCGGAGGAGGTGGTCTCCCGTCCAGGCGCCTGTCCGTGCTGCCAGCCAGCCCCCGTCGCCGAAGGTTGCCGCAGCAACCGACCGCCGAGCCGCCTGTGTCCGCGCGATCTGTCCGCGCGCCTCGCTGCCCGCCAGCCATGCGCCTCAACTGGGACACGGTGCTCGTGGGCAAGCGCGTCGTGCTCGTGCCCTACCGCGAGCGCTACGTGGCGCCCTACCACGCCTGGATGCAGGACGACGCGCTGCTCGAGCAGACGGCGAGCGAGCGGCTCACCCTCGCCGAGGAGCGCGCGAACCAGGCGAGCTGGCGCGACGACGACACGAAGCTGACCTTCATCGTCCTCGCGCGCGAGGCCTGCTTCGGCGGCGACCGGTTCCCCGCGGCGGCCATGGCGGGCGACTGCAACCTCTTCCTCGACCGCGACGGCGCGCCGGAGGCCGAGGTCGAGGTCATGGTCGCCGAGCGCAAGTTCCGGCGCCGCGGCTTCGGCGCCGAGGCCGTGGAGCTCCTCCTCGCCTACGCGTCGCGGGAGCTCGACGTCCGCCGCTTCTTCGCCAAGGTCGGCGACGCGAACGGCCCGTCGCGGCGGCTCTTCGAAGGCACGCTCGGCTTCGAAAAGTGCAACTACGTCGCCGCGTTCAAGGAGACGGAGCTCGAGCGCGTCGTCGAGGCGCCGCTCCCGCTCGCGGCCTTCGCGACGTCCTACGACGCCGCGCCGGCGGCGGGCTTCGCCGTCGACGAGTTCGGCGTGTCTCACGACGACGGCGTCTACGCGTGCGCCGTCGTCCTCTTCGGCGCCCGGAGCGCCTTCTGCTGGGTCGGCCGCGCCGGCGAGGCGCCGAACCTCGGGGCCCTCGTCGCCGCGGGGCCGCGGGCCTTCGAGTGCGCCGCGGCCGCGGCGACGGCGCTCGTCGACGGCGACGGCGGCGGCGTCGGCGCGGCCATGGCGCAGCGCCTCAGCCGGGCGAGCGGCCGCGTCGTCCTCGTCGCCTGGTCCCTCGGCGACGGCGAGGACGTCGGCGCCGCGCGCGTCGAGCGCGAGCTCGCCAAGGCGCTGCCGCCCTTCGGCTGCGGCTTCGCGCCGAGGGCGCCCGCGCCCGAGGCCGCGGCGTCCGCGGACCTCTTCGGCGACGACAGCGACGACGACGGCGGCGCCGCGGTGCCGCCGCCGCCGCCGCCGCCGAGGGTCGCCGCGGCGCCCCTGCCGGCGGCGCCGCCGTCGAGCTTCGGCTGCGCGCGGCTCGCGGCGTTCGCGCCGCCGGCGTTCGACCCCGTCTACGTGCACCCGGCCCTCGCCGTCGTCGACGTCCCGGGCGTCGGCGGCGGCCGGGGCTACGCCGCGTCGCGGGACCTGCCGCCGGGCGCGCTCCTGCTCTGCGAGCGGCCCCTGCTCGCGCGCGCGAGTGTGGAAACCAACCACTGGTTTGGGGGGTCCCCACCAAACTTCAGAACTCTCTATCTCGATCAAATCGTAGTCGATTCGGCTGATTTTTGGACGAATCGATTGCTCTCATCGAGATCTCGAAGCACAACAGAAGAAAGTGCGTCGAAACCGTCGCATACGATCACATTGAAGTCGGGTTGAAGATTTGGTTTCCACACAGGCGCGCGCGGAGACGTACGACCCGTCGGACGCGGCCGCGTGCCTCGCGCTCGCGGCCGCGCGCGAGCCGGCCTACGCGGCCGCGCTCGCGAGGCTCCACCCCGTCGGCGACGCCATGGACTTTTCGCGGCTCCTCGACGTCTGGCGCTTCAACGCCTTCGAGAGCGGGCTCTACCCGCGGCGCGCGCTCTTCAACGACGCGCGCGACCCGACGTGCGCGCAGCTCGTCGTCGTCGACGACACCCTGGGCCCCCTGGCCGAGGTCTGGACCTGCCGGGCCGTGGCGAAGGGCGACGCGCTGACGCTGAGCTACGTCCAGCCCGCGGAGGCGACGGCGGCGAAGCGGCACGCGTACACGAACGCGCACCACGACTTCGCCGCGGCCGAGCCCGGCGACTTCGCCGCGGACGAGGCGCTGGAGCGCGAAATCGACGCCGTCGACGAGGCCTTCGAGGCCGTCGACGTCGCCGACGCCGCCGACGCGGGCCGGGCCCGGGCCGCGCTCGTCGACGCGCTCGCGGCCGCGGCGTCCGCGGCCGCGCGCCTGCCGGAGCGCGACGCGCTGCGCCGCCGCGCGCACGGCGCCTGCGCGCGCGTCGCCGCCGCGCTGAGCGGCGCGCGCGTCGCCGACGCCGTGCCGGCGGGCGTCGTCGACCTCGACGCGCGGTCCGCGGCGGACGGCGTCGCGCTGCGCCACGCGCTGGCCTGGCTTCGGGGGCTCGAGGCCGCGGGCAAGGCGGACCACCCGGACGCCGCGCCGGCCAACGGCATCGCCGGCGACGCGCTCCGCGCCCTCGCCGCGACGCGCGCGGCGCCCGTCGTCGCCCGCGTCGCGGGCGCGGCCTGGGCGACGGCCGCGGAGGTCCACGCGGCGCTCGCGAAGCTCGACGCGGCCGCCGACCGCCTCAAGCGGCTCTACGACGCCCGCCGCTGGATCGCCGACGAGTGCGCGTAAACACAACAGGAACTTAATCGCAGGCGCAGCCCGTGCAGTCCGCGCCCGCGGCCTCGAGGTCCGCGCAGCTCGCGGCCGCTCCGTCGCACGTGTAGACGGCCGCGTCGGCGTCGCAGGGCGCGCCGTCGGTGCAGAGGTTGAAGACGCAGTCGCGCGGCCGCGCGCCGCCGAAGGCGCCGGCGCCGCACCAGTAGTCGAGCTCGCCAAAAATATCTGGGCGCCCGACGAAGTCGTAGGCTCCCGCGCCTGGGCGGGACAAGAGAGATTCAACGTCGCTTCAACATGAGTCCGCGCGCGCGCGTTCCGGAAAAAGCATCCGGAAAAAGCGTCCACGCGTCGAGAGCGCTCCCAGAGATGATCGCTCGTCCAAAAATCAGCCAAAACGAGTGGAAAACGGCCGAGAAAGGAGCCTTTGAAGTTGGGAATTTCGCTCTCTTGTCCTGCCCTGTCCCGCGCTCGCGTCGCGGTCCGCCCAGTCGTCGCGCCCATCGTCGAGGATCTGCGGGTTCATGGCGAGGTAGGACGCGCAGGACGCCGCGAGCGCGCCCGCGTCGTCGCGGCACGCGTCGCAGAACGCGTGGACCTGGCACTGCGTCGTCCGGGGCTCGCCGCGCGTCGCCGCGGGCGGTACGGCCTCGAAGGTGCCCGCGCAGACCGCGTCCATCTGCGCGATCATCTGCCACTTGCAGGGCACGTACCAGCCCTCGGCGCCCGCGGCCGCGCACGCGCCGCCCGTCGCGGCGGCGCCGTACGTGGCCGCGTCGGCGCCGAACTTGCCCGGGTCGCCGCCGAGGCTGAGCTCGGCGCCGGCGCAGGCCTCAAAGTCGTAGCCCGCGAAGTCGTCGCAGGCCTGGGCGAGCCGCGCGAGCGCCGCGGCCGGGAGCGACGCCGCCGCGTCCGCCGCCGCGGGCGCCGTCGCGGGATCCGCCGCCGCGTCCGACGCCGCGGCCGGGAGCGACGCCACCGCGTCCGGAACCGCGTCCGCCGCCGCGTCCGCCGCCGCGGGCGCCGTCGCGGGATTCGCCGCGTCCGCCGCCGCGTCCGACACCGCCGCGGGGCTCGCGGGCGCCGCGATGCCGTAGGACGCGAGGACGGCGTCGATGGCGACGCCCTTGTCCGCGTCCGGGTCGAGGCCGCGGACGCAGTTGACGACGAGCGGGCACGAGGACGCGGCGAGCGTCGTGTCCAGCAACTGCAGGTCCACGGCGCCGTCGCCGTCGCCGCAGTCGTTGGGCACGGGCCAGGCGCTCTCGCCGTGGGCCCCCGCGCAGAGGCTCCCGTCGAAGAGCGCCGGCCGCTCCTGCAACAAATACGCGAGGCCGCACTGGTCGTTGTCCTGCGTCGCCTCGTGGATGCCCTTGCACTGGTCGCCGATGGTGTGCCCCCCGGCCAGCGTGTAGGTGGAGTCGAAGCCCGAGGCGACGATGTCGGGCATGGACAGATCCAGCATCGCCCGCAGGAACGTCCGCCCCTCGTCCGAGCCGACCCGGAGCAGGAAGGCGCCCAGGTTCACGCAGCTGCCCAGGAAGCCCGCGTCGGCGCAGCCCCCGGCCAGGGCCTCGGGCCCGCAGAAGCCGCCGACGTACGTCGGCGTCGACCAGACGGCGAACGCGCCGCCGTCCGCGGGCAGCCACCGGTCGAGCGCCGCGTCCGTCGCGACGAAGACGGCGTCGGCGTCGGTCCAGAAGGCCCACTCGCAGCCGCTGCGCCGCGCGACCTCGAGCGAGCAGTACTTGGCCGAGGCCATCGTGTACTCGAAGCCGTCGTCGGCCGTCGTGGAATACGCGTCGGGGCACGCGGCCGCCAGATCCTCGAGGGTGTCCTCGAGGCGCGCGACGACGCGGTAGCCGTGCTTCTCCGCGTAGGCGCGCTTGAGCGGGAGCGTGCGCTCCTGGGACAGGGCCACGTAGTCCCCATAGGCCGCGTGAACCAGACAGATGGAGCTCGGGTCCCAGGTCGTCGTTTCCTGGAGCTGGGGTGGTGCTCGTGTCCTTTGCTGCGTCCAGGCGACGGCCAGGGTCCCGGCGACGCCCAGCGCCAGCGGCGCCGTCCAGCGACGCGGGCGCTGCCTGCCGAGGAGGCTCGCGGCCTCGTCGGTGGGCTCCATCGTGGCCGCCTTGAGGAAGGCTTTGGAAGGTGCTGCACGTTCGAAGGCAACACCCTCCAATGCCGTCGATTGGCGAGTCGGCTTCTGATTGTGGCATCCAGCATCCAGACGCCAAGAAATCCGCGTGCCTCACAAGAGGTATGCACAGACAACCTTAACCACTGTCATGCTGATCTGAGATGAGTGGTCTGTAAATGGGGTGAGGTAGTGGTGGTGGTGGTGGGGGTGGTACCCCTGGGGCCGCTGGAGACCACTCGAATCCACCGGAATTATGCTTGTTTTGGCTCTATCGACCAGTTTTGATCTCGAGCTTGAGCAAACTGGTGGTTTTGACGCTCGATCATAAATTTCGACCGTGTGGAGGTCATGGCCGAGCAGCCCTCCAGCTGCCGATCGGCCAGAACGGGTGGTTCACAGGCTTCGTTGACCCCATGTTGCAGCTGTTTTGACCACTCATTTTGAGCAAGTCGCGACTCAGGGGTAGTTGGTTAGTGGTGCTTGGTGTCGTGGGGTGGTTCGCTGCCGGCCTCTTGGTGCCTCAGCCACAAGCGCAGCCAATCGCCACTGCCGCAGCCACAAGCACAGCCAAACGCGCAAACGCATCGACGATGGCATCCAAGGTCGCCGCCGTGATCGGCTACGGCCCCGGCATCGGCCACTCGTGCGCCGCGCTGTGGGCCGCGAACGGCTACACGGTCGCGCTCGTCAGCCGCACGGCCTCGAAGCTCGAGGCCGCGGCGAAGACCATCCCCAACGCGAAGCCCTACCCCTGCGACATCACCGACGACCATGCGCTGCGCGCGTGCCTCGTCGACATCGCCCGCGCGCTCGGGCCGATCGACGACGTCATCTACAACGCGGGCAACGGGGTCTGGAAGAAGTTCGACGAGATCTCCGTGGACCAGCTCGACGCGGCCATGAAGACGAACGTCTACGGCCTGCTGTCGACGTGCCAGGTCGCGACGCCGGCCATGATCAAGCGCGGCTCGGGCAACGTCATCGTCACGGGCGCGACGGCGAGCCTGCGCGGCATGCCCTTCACGAGCGCCTTCGCGAGCGCCAAGGCGGCCCAGAAGTCGCTCGCGCAGAGCGTCGCGCGCCAGCTCTGGGCCGAGAACGTCCACGTGTCCTACGCGATCATCGACGCGTCCGTCGGCCCGGCGGTGCCCAAGCAGATGCACCCCGACTCCATCGCGCGCGAGTACTGGCACCTCGCGACGCAGACCAAGGACTGCTGGACCTTCATGCACCACATCCAGACGTCCGTCTCCGACATGGCGCTGCTCTGATCCGGGTCACGTAATGTTCAACTTGAGTGCACATTGAACCACGATGCAGGAAGGCTGGCAGGGCCGCCCGCGCGATGGAAGCTTCGTCCACCGGAACCTCCAGGACGTCGACGGCAAGGGCCGCGCGCCCCGGCCGGCCGCGGTCCTCGCGCGCTACGCGACGACCCTCGCCGCTTTGCGGGCCTACGCGGGCGCCGCCCTCGGCGACTGCGTAAGGCCGCTACTCTAGCTCGCCGCGCAGCCCGCCGCCGCTCGCCGCCTCCCGGGCCTCGATGGCGAGGAACTCCGCGCCGAGCGTCTCGTCGAAGTGGCCCTTGGCGTCCCCCGCGCTGCCCTTGCGGTAGAAGTAGGCCTTCTTGCCCGCCTTCTGCTTCATGGCGTCGAAGTTCGACAGCGCGTTGACCTTGTGCATGAGCTCGGGCGTCGCGTCGACGCCGACGAACGCGGCGACGCGCGCGATCTCCCGCTCCGGGTCCGCGAGCACGTCCTCGTAGCGCAGCCAGAGGACCTGGTCCGGCGACTCGCGCGCGCGCGCGCGCCAGCCCCGCCGGTGGTCCCAGATCGTGCCGTGCTCGAAGAGGCCCGACGCCCAGGCCTTGGCCCAGGCCGCGAAGGGCCAGCCGAGCTTGAAGGGCGACGCCGCGTGGTAGTAGGCCGACACGCAGGCGTCGCGCGCGTCGCGCGTCACGTAGATAATCCTGAGGCCGGGGACGAGCGCGCCCGTGGTCACGTCCGTCCCCAGGAAGATCGCCGAGGGCGCGTGCGTCTTCACGACGCGCGGCGCCGGCAGGGACGCGAACTTGGCCAGGGGCATGCGCAGCTCCCCGCCCCTGCCGTCCCCGGCGCCCGGGACGGCCGCGACCTTCTCGACCCAGCACTTGCCTGTGTGGAAATCAACCACTGGTTTGGGGGGTCCCCACCAAACTTCAGAACTCTCTATCTCAATCAAATCGAAGTCGATTCGGCTGATTTTTGGACGGATCGATTGCTCTCGTCGAGTTCTCGAAGCACAGCAGAAGACCTCGCGTCGAAACCGTCGCATAAGCGCACATTGAAGTCGGTTTGAAGATTTGATTTCCACACAGGTACTTGCCGTGGCCCCGGGCGTCGCTCCACTCGTTCTGCGACGACGGGTCGAGCTTGGCCGCGTCGCCCCCGGCGAGGAGCGCGAGGACGACCTGCTCCGTCAGCGTCGTGCCCGTCTTCGGGAAGCTCGCGATGACGACGTCCGACGGCCGCAGGAGGTCCGGCGCCGCGCGGAGCGCGTCCCAGTTCGGGTTCGTGATGAACGGCGGGTGGGGGATGCCTGGGGCGGGAGCCGTCGCGTACGAATAACAAGCAGACGCGGTGCGAGCGCGCCGTGGACGCCCCGGTTCGACGCGTCCGGGCCGCGGAAGCGCACGGACGGGTCGGCCTTCGACTCGACGTAGTAGGCGTCGGCCTCGCCGCCGCGGCCCGTCTCCATGACGACGCGCCAGTCGTCGAGGCTCATGGACTGCCGCCGCCGCCGCCGGACCAGCGCGACGGCCGCGCCGACGGCGGCCACGACGGCCGCGAAGGCGACGGCCTGGGGCTTGGACATCGCGGGAATAAGGCAGCCTTGGCAGCCCAGCTTGCAGCTGAAGGAATAGTGAAAACCTTATCTTGGCTAAAAAAACATCACGGTTTGGGCGGCAACTTTGGCGAAGTGGACTCCGGGAAATCGTCTCGTGATCGTGTCAACTGGTGAGTGCGCGTGCGCGCACCACCATCGCGCGCGAGCTGCTCGCCAGCAACGGCGATCACCCCTCCACCCCATCGAAGAGAGCAGAAAAAATAGCAGCCACTGACTTCCAAAACCCCCATCGCAGCAGCCCCGAATGCTTCCGATGCTTCGCGTTCTCGCGGTCGCCGCGCTGGCATCCGCCATGGTCCCGCGCACCATGGAGCGCGTCGTGCAGACGGCCAAGAAGGAGGCCGCCGCGGGCACGCTCGACGGCACGGTGAAGATGAAGCTGAAGCGGTCCGCGGGCGCGGAGGCGCCCAAGGTCGCGGCGCGCGTCGCCGAGGCCATGGGCTGCGCCCCGCCGCGGCGCGTCTTCCGCCCCGCCGGCAAGCACGAGCTCAAGCACGTGCGCGCGGGCCTCGACCTCCACTACTCGACGGACTGCGCCGCGGCCAAGGAGGCGGGCGCGCCCGGCACGTCGGCGAAGCCCAAGGCGGGCCGCCGCGCGGTCTGGGCCCTCGAGAGCCTCGCGCGGACGGACCGGGCGCTGCTCGACGCCGTGGAGACGCTCGCCGCGGGCCTGGCCATCCAGCGCACGGGCTACGACATGGACGACCCCCTGCGGTCCGCGCAGACGCACTACGACGCGATAAATCTCGACGAGGCCTGGGAAATGGGCGCGGGCGACCCGTCGATCGTCGTCGCCGTCGTCGACACGGGCATGGACATGGACCACCCGGATCTTCAAAAGAACGTCTGGGTCAACGACGGCGAGATCTGCGGCAACGGCGTCGACGACGACAAGAACGGCTACGTCGACGACTGCTACGGCTACAACTTCGCGGACGACAAGGGCAACGGCGACCTGTTCGGCGACGGCTCCCACGGCACGCACTGCGCGGGGACCATCGCGGCGGACAACGACAACGACCTCTACGTGTCCGGCGTCGCGGGCGGCAAGAACGGCAACGCGGGCGCGTCCCTCATGACGCTCGTGGCCTTTGGTCAGGTGTCCTACGGCGGCTTCGCCGAGGGCATCGTCTACGCCGCCGACAACGGCGCCAAGATCGTCTCCAACTCCTGGGGGTACACGGCGCCGGACCAGTACGCGGAGGACGAGCTCGCGGCCATCGACTACGCGGACGATCTCGGCGTCGCGGTCGTCTTCGCGGCGGGCAACGCGGGCACGGACGAGAACTGGTACCCGGCCTACTACGACCGGGCCATCGCCGTCGCCGCCGTCGACGACGACGGCGTCGCGGCCTACTTCACGTGCTTCGGCGACTGGATCGACGTCTCCGCGCCGGGCGTCGGCGTCCTGTCGACGGTCGCGATGAGCGAGGGCGCGACGGACTACTACGACGGCACGTCCATGGCCTGCCCCCACGTCGCGGGCCTCCTCGCGCTGGGCTGGGCCATCGACCCGAGCCGCAGCAAGGACGACGTGCTCGACTGCCTCTACGGCACGGCGACGGATCTGGACGACGTCAACGGCGCCTACGCGGGCAAGCTCGGCGCGGGCCTGATCGCGGCCGGCGACTTCGCGGCCTGCATGAAGAACGGCGCGCCGTCGGCGGCGCCGACGCTGTCGCTGCCGCCGACCAGGTACCCGACGACGGCGTCGCCGACCGCGACCTTCTCGCCGACGGACTACGGCTGCGGCCGCTGCGACCTCGTGCTCACGCTCGTGCTCGTCACGGACCAGTACCCCGAGGAGACGGGCTGGAGCCTGAGCTGGGACAACCCCGGCGGCTGCCGCGGCGACGCGACGGCGCGAAAGTCCGCGGGCGCGTACGGCGCGCAGTACACCAAGTACACGGAGACGGTGGAAGGTTTGTGCGCGGGCTTCGAGTACACGTTCACCATCGCCGACACCTACGGCGACGGCATCCTCGAGGGCGGGAGCTACGTCGTCACCGTCGGCGGCGCCGACGTCGCCGCGGGCGCGACGTTCCAGTACTCGGAGAGCACGGTCTTCGTGGCCCAGTACGGCGGCACGCCCGCGCCGTCCGCGACGCCCGCGCCGACCTACGAGCGCACGCCGGCGCCGACGACGAAGCCCGTCACGCCCCTGCCGACGAGCGACATGGGCGACTGCGTCGTCGACTACCCGGACTACGTCGGCGACGGCTACTGCGACGCCTACGGCGGCGGCTACAACACGGAGGCCTGCGGCTGGGACGGCGGCGACTGCTGCTTCTGCACCTGCGACGACGGCGGCTCGTCCTACGCCTGCGGGCCCTACGACTGCCGCGACCCGGACGAGGCCGAGCCGTCGTGCGAGGTCGACGACGGCGCCTACGCCTACGGCGGCTACGGCAACTACGGCTACGGCAGCCCCTACGGCAACTACGGCAACTACGGCTACGGCGCCTACGGCTACGACTACGACTACTGGTGGTACGGCGAGGACGACTACGGCGGCGACGACATGGCGCCGACGCCGTCGAGCGGCTACGTCGCGGGCCTCGCGGCCTGGGGGCAGACGGCCGAGGCCGTCGTCGTGTCCTGGGAGAGCGACGTCTGGCAGGAGAGCGCCTACAGCTTCAAGGTCGGCGTCGCGCGCGAGGGCGGCGACATGTCGTGGTCCTACCCGGCGTGCCAGGCGTCGGGCCAGGGCGCCTTCTTCCACGTCCTCACGGCCGCCGACGGCCTCGAGTGCGGCGAATCCTACGAGATCCTCGTCATGCAGGGCGACGCGCAGACGGAGACGATCGTCGCGCGCACGCTCGCGTGCGACGGCTCCGACGACGACGCGGCGTGCGTCTGCGACTGCGGGAGCGACTACGAGGAGGACGACTGCGCCGACAGCACGTCGTGGTACTACAAGAAGAGTCCTAAATCGGCGCCTCTTGGACAAGAATCTCCCCTTTTGGTAGTATTTTTATGCTGATTTAGGCAAGGACACGTGCTCCGACTACGTCACGAAGAAGAGCAAGAATTGCAAGAAGAAGGACGAGTTCAAGGTCAAGGCCGAGGACGCGTCGGCGGCGGCGTCGCTCCGCGCGCGCGCGTTTCCCTCGCGCGACGCCCGACCTCGCAGGTGCCCGCTGACCTGCGGCGTGTGCTCCTCGTCGGACTGCGAGGACTCGACGTCGTGGTACTACAAGAAGAGTCCTAAATCGGCGCCTCTTGGACAAGAATCTCCCCTTTTGGTAGTATTTTCATGCTGATTTAGGCAAGGACACGTGCGCCGACTACGTCACGAAGAAGAGCAAGAACTGTCGGCGCGGCCGCGTCGAAACGCGACGGTCTCGCGCGCGACGACGCGACCGCTTCGCAGGCAAGAAATACGGCGTCGACGACGTCCTCGCCGAGGACGCCTGTCCCGTGACCTGCGGCGCGTGCTAGCCGCCGCCGTTCCGCCGCCGCGGGGCCCCTCAAGGGGTGCCTCGACGCCGCCCCTCGCCGCCTCCGCGCCGCTCCCCTCGTCGCCGCGCGCCCGCCGATCAACCCCCCCCTGTGACCCCGCTCGACCTTTCCCTGTGTCCCCCAAGAATAAGAGCCGACCCCGCCGATGCGCGCTTAGTCCTAAAGGGCGTCAAGCCAAACATTGAAGTTCAAGTGCATCGTGTTTGGAGGACTCTAATTATGGGCGTGTCAGGCATGTCACGCCAAACCAAGGCACTCGTGTTGCTTGTGTGTGCAACTACCACAGCGCTGGTCGACGCGTCGAGCAACACGCGACGGTCCATCGTGCTCAGCGCGTCAAGCAACACGCGACGGTCCATCGTGGTCGGCGCGCCGCTGGTCGCCGCCAGTCAGCCAGCGGCCGCAGCCTACAGCGTTGTGAAATCCGACGACGATTGGCGCGCGCAGCTCGGCCCCGAGGGCTACGAGATCTTGCGTCGCGGCGGCACGGAGGCGCCGAACTCGAGCCCGCTCGCGCGCGAGACGGCGCTCGGCGCCTACGCCTGCGCGGCCTGCGGCACCGCGCTCTTCTCGTCCGCGGCCAAGTTCGAGAGCCGGACGGGCTGGCCCTGCTTCGGCGAGCCCGCGCCGGGCGCCGTCGAGGCCGACGGCGGCGGCTTCCTCGCGGGTGTGACGGGCGTCGCGTTCCGCTGCGCGACGTGCGGCGGCCGCGTCGGCGAGCGCTTCGGCGACGGCGCCGCGTACCCGGGCACGCGCGCCGCGCGGACGGGCCTCCGGTGGTGCGCCAACGGCGCGGCGCTCGTCTTCGTGCCGGCGGACGGGTCTCCCCCGGCGTCCGGCGAGCCGCCCGCGGGCCTCGGCAAGCAGCAGCGCGAGGTCCAGGACCGCGGCTACCGGTGGCAGATGCGCGACGGGGGCCTGCGACCCATATGATCGCCCCGCGAGCGGCCGAAGACGCGGAAGCGCCGGGAAGAATAAGAGCCGACCCCACGCGCTTCGCGGAGCAGCTTCTCCCGCCAAATCTCGCCTCTTAGTCGCCCCGCGAGCGGCCGAAGACGCGGAAGCGCCGGGACCGCTCGTGCGCCGCGTCGGACGGGTCCGCGAGGCGCGCCTCGAGGTCCGCGACCTCGGCCCGGAGCTCGTCGAGGCGCACGGCGTCCTCGGCGCCGCCGTCGCTGGGCATCTCGCGGATGCCCTCGAGGGCCGCCGCGCCCGTGGCCCGCGCGTCGAGCTCCTCGACGAGGCCCCGGACCATCTTCGTGAGCTCGACGTCGACGTTGAACGCGCCGCCGGACGTGCGCCAGAGCTCCTGGATGATGCGCAGCACGAGCGTCGTCGCGCCGCAGAGGCCGCCGAAGAGGGCCCCCTGGACGTTGAAGATGGACTGGGGCGCGCCGACGGCCGTGCCCGCGCCGAGGAGCGGGAACGCCGCGAGCTCGAGGATCGCGAGCACGTAGAGCAGCGCGATGCCCAGCGACGGGAACTTGCGCTGCATGGCGCCGAGCCGGTAGCCCCGCGCCTTCCGCAGGTCCCGCACGGTCTCGTAGACCACGGACGGCACGCCGACGGACGTGAGGTACATGATCGACTCGAGCGGGTCCTGCGACGGCGACCGCGCGACCAAATCCGCGGGCGGCACGTCGAGCCGCCTTAAATCCGACTTGATGTAGACCTTCATGGCCCGCAGGGCGTCCTTGTAGAAGGGCCGCCCGGCGCAGACCAGGGCCATCTGCTCCAGCAGGCTCTTGGCCTCCGAGACCTCCGCGTACAACGCGAAGTACATGGTCTCCTGCTGCGCGTAGAGCACCGTGAACGCGTTGCCCGCGAGGATGGAGAAGAGCAGCGAGATCACGGTGAGGAAGGACGGGATGAACTGGATCTCGTCGCTGCTCAGGAAGCGGATGCTCGACGCGTCGAGCCAGTTCTCGTTGATCCACGCGCTCAAGTTGTCGTAGTACGACACGCCCAGCGCCGCCGCGACGACCGACGGCACGAGGACGCGGCCCAGGGTCAGCAGCGCCGGCTTCGTGAAGCCGGGAAATTTCTGGCGCCGCTCCAGGAGGCTCTCGTAGCGCTTGCGCGTCACGGCGGGCCGCTGCGGCGCGCCGAAGTCGGGGTTCGCGCGCCGGCGGACGTCGCGCCGTGTCGTCGCCACGGTGCGCGGCGCGACGAGGGCGTCCGTCGCGACGGCGAGGAACGCGCACCAGCGCGCGGCACGCAGCAGCGTGCGCATGGCGGCACGCGCGTCGACGCACCGAAGTTCTCAAGTGTGGCTCGAAGACATCAAGCCGAAGTCGATGGTGTACATCAACGTTGATGTAGCAGCCCGCTCTCGACCATGGCGGCCTCGCGCCACCTCGTGCTCGGCGCCGGCCTCGTGTCCCGGCCGCTCATCGAGTACCTGTCGCGCGACGCGGCCCGCGCCGTCGTCGTCGCGTCGGCGTCGCCCGACGAGTTGGCGGCCGTGCGCAAAGCCTTCGCCGCGCGCCCCAACGTCGAGGCCGCGCGCCTCGACGTCGCCGGCGACGCGCCGGGCCTCGCCGCGCTCGTCGGCTCGGCGCGCGTCGTCACGAGCCTGCTGCCCGCGGCCATGCACGGCGCCGTCGCCGACGCGGCGCTGCGGTCCCCGGCGCCGCCGGACGTCGTCACCGCGTCGTACGTCGGCGATATGGCCGACCGCGACGCCGAGGCGAGATCGAGGGGCGTGCGCATCGTCTGCGAGGCCGGGCTCGACCCGGGCATGGACCACATGGCCGCCGTGAAGCTCGTCCACGAGGCCGCGGGGCGCGGGGAGGTCGTGACCGCCTTCCGGAGCGTCTGCGGAGGTTTGCCCGCGCCGGACGTCGCGGCCGAGGTGCCCGGCCTGCGCTACAAGTTCTCCTGGAGCCCGCGCGGCGCCCTGGCCGCGGCCTTCAACGCCGCGTCCTGGGTCGAGGACGGGCGGCTCGTCGAGGTGCCGGGCTCGGAGCTCCTCGCGAGCGCGGTCCCCGTGGACCCGTCGGCGTTCGCCGCCTTCGGCGACTTCGATCTGGAGTGCCTCCCGAACCGCGACTCGCGGCCCTACCGGGCCAAGTACGGCCTCGACGACGCGGCGACGGTCTTCCGGGGCACGCTGCGGTACCGCGGCGGCTCCGCGGCGCTCAAGGGCCTCGCGGACCTGGGGCTCCTCGACGACGTCGCCGCGGCGGGCGGCGAGACCTGGGCGGACCGCGTCGCGTCTTTGGCGACGTCGCGCCCCGGCGCCGCCGCGGACCTCGCGGCCTGGGTCGCCGCGCGCGGCGGCGCGGCCGCGGCGGCGCCGATGCGCGCGTCGGTGCTCGACGCGACGTGCGACGCGCTCGGCGCCGCGCTCGCCTACGGGCCGGGCGAGCGCGACGTCACGCTGCTGCGCAACGAGATCGAGGTCGAGCACCCGCGCACGGGCGAGCGCGAGCGCCGCGCGGCGTCGCTCGTCGTCTTCGGCGACGACGAGAACACGGCCATGGCCAAGACCGTCGGCCTCACGGCCGCCGTCGTCGCCGACGCGCTCGGCCGCGACGCGACGGCCGTCCGCCCCGGCGTGTCGACGCCCGCGGACCCGCGCGTCGGCGGGCCCGCGCTCGCGGCGCTCGAGCGCGAGGGCCTCGCCTTCGAGCACGACGCCGCGGCCGTCTACGGCACGGCCCACGGGTGACGCGACCGCCGGCGCGGAGACTATACTATTAAGCTGAGAAAGAATGCGGCGGCGAGGGGCGGGTGCCGCCGCGGGGGGTGCGGGGCGCGCCGATTTCGGGGGGAGGCGCGCTTGTTGGGGCCGCGGCCGCGGGCGCGGACCGCCGCCTTTCGGAGGGCGATCAGCTCGCCTGGATCTTGACGGAACCGCCGGCGCCCTTCTGCATCATGAAGAACGCGCCCGCGCCCGCGGCGAGGACGACGACGATGACCACCACGACGATGATGATGACCATGGCGCCGCCGTCGTCGTCGTCGCCGCCGCCGCCGCCCGCCGGCGTCGCGGGCGTCGGCGCCGGCGAGATCGACGGCGCCGCCGTCGGGTCGGGCGAGGGCAGCGGCGTGTCGACGGTGATCGCGACCGTCGACGCCGCGATGGCCGTCGTCGACGCCGTGACGTCGACCGCCGCGGACGCGAAGCCCGTGCTCGCGTCGCCGCCCGTGGCCGCGGCCTCCGTGGTCAGCGTGGACGCGAAGGAGCCGTCCGACACGGACGTCGTGAGCGCGGTCGTCACGTCCGAGAGGATGTCGTCGCCGGCCGTCACCGCGCCCGTGGAGCCCTCGACCGTCGCGTACATGTCGAAGTCGACCGTCGCCGAGACGGAAAGCAGGCCGCGCCGCCGGCGCACGAGCGTCGCCACGGGCTCGCCGATGCACGTCTCGTAGTCCGCCGCGCCGCCGGGGCAGATCTCGTCGGACGCGATGATGCTCGCGATCGTTTTCCGGAAGGCGGTCTTCATGTCCGTCTTGGCGTTGAAGTCGTCCGGGTCGAGACCGTTCATGACGACGGCCGACGCGACCGCGACGATCGTGTCGTACTCCGTCGGCATGGGCGACGGCTTTGGGGACGGCTTGGCCGTCTCGCCGGGCGGCAGGTTGACCGGAGCCGTCGTCGGCCGCGGCGTCGGCGCCGGGATCGGCACGGCCGTCGGCGCCGCCGACGGGTCCGGCTGCTCCTTGTAGACGCAGTGGCCGTCGTAGGACATGCCGCTGATGTAGAGGCCGTCCGTGTAGGTCTTGGCCGCGAGGTACTCGGACCACGTGAACCCGTCCGAGAGCGTGTTCGTGTCGATGTTCAGCGCGGGCAGGCTGCCGGAGATGTGGCCGTCGGGGTTGTAGTAGAAGTTGCCGTAGTTCTGCGCGTAGCCGTAGTCCATCGTGCACCGGCACGCGGTCGGGCTCGGGGACGGCGCGGGCGTCGGCGCCGGGGTCGGCGTGGCCGAGGGCGCGGGCGTCGGGGCGGGCGTCGGCGTCGCGGACGGCGCGGGCGTCGGCACCGTCGAGGGCGACGGCGTCGGGGCGATGGTCGGCGAGGCCGTCGGCTCGGGGGAGCCGGACGGCACGGGCGTCGGGTCGCCCGTCGGCACGCCGGACGGCGCCGGCGACGGCGGCGTCGACGGCTGGGACGTCGGCGTCACCGTCGGCATGCTCGTGGGCACCGACGTCGGCACGCCCGTCGGGGTCTCCGAGGGCGCCGCGGACGGCGGCGTCGTCGGCACGGGCGTCGGCACGGGCGACGGGCACGGCGTCACCTTGAAGCGGCAGCACGCGTCGATGTACACGTCGCGCACGTCCAAGTTGCCGGAGTTCTTGATGTTGTCGGCGTCGGACTCGCCGCTGAGCCACGCGAGGCTCGGGCAGATCATGGACGGCGCGGACGTCGGGACCGAGGTCGGCATGCCCGTCGGGCGCGACGTCGGCGCGGACGTCGGCGGGACCGTGGGCAGGGACGACGGCGGCGTCGTCGGGACCGAGGTCGGCACGGAGGTCGGCGGGAACGACGGGGCGAAGGACGGCTCGGACGTCGGGACGCCCGTCGGCACTGACGTCGGCACGCCGGACGGGTGCTCCGTCATGTACGTGGGCTCGGACGTCGGGATGGACGAGGGCTCCGGGGACGGCGGCGTCGTCGGCATGCCCGTCGGCACCGACGTCGGGTTGGACGTGGGCTCGGACGACGGCGTGAACGTCGGGTCCGAGGTCGGGACGCCGGACGGCTCCGGCGTGTCGTAGGTCGGGTTCAGCGACGGCTCCGAGGTCGGGACGCCCGTCGGCGCGGGCGAGGGCTCCGAGGAAGGGCAGCCCGTCGGGAGCGAGGTCGGCACGGCGGTGGGCACGGACGAGGGCTCGGCGGTCGGCGTGGTCGTGGGCGCCGGTGTCGGCACGCCCGTGGGCACGGGCGTCGGCATGGCCGTCGGCGTGTTCGTGGGCGTCGATGTCGGGTTGGACGTCGGCACGGGCGTCGGCATGCCCGTGGGCGGCAGCGTCGGCACGGGCGACGGCGGCGTCGTCGGCACGGGCGTCGGGCGGACCGTCGGGATCTCCGTGGGCGCCGGGCTTGGCGGCGTCGTCGGGTGCGGGCTCGGCGGCGTCGACGGCGTGCCCGAGGGCGCGCCCGTGGGCGTGCCGGACGGGAAGGGCGTCAGACTGGGCTTGGGCGTCGGCGCGGGCGTCGGGGTCGCCGTCGGCGCGGGCGTCGTCGGCTGGGGCGTCGGGGGGATCGTAGGCGACGGCGTCGGCGGCGACGTCCACGAGAGGTGGTCGAGGACGTAGGTGCAGCCGCAGATGTCGGTGATGATGGACTTGCAGTCGCCGATGGTCGGGCCGGGCGTCGGGGACGGCGTCGGCGAGACCGTGGGCGACACGGACGGGGACGGCGTCGGCGAGACCGTCGGCGCCGGCGTCGGGCCGACGCTCGGCGACGGCGTCGGCGACGGGCGTGGGCGCGGGCGAGGGATCCTTGGTGGCGGTCGGGCCCATCGTCGGCGCGACGGTCGGCGAGACCGTCGGCGCGGGCGAGATGCTCGGGGACGGCGTCGGCGAGACCGTCGGCGTCGTCGACGGCGCGGGCGTGGGCGACACCGAGGGCGACGGGGACGGCGCGGGCGTCGGCATCGTCGACGGGGACGGCGTCGGGGACGTCGTGGGCGACGGCGACGGCGCGGGCGTCGGCATCGTCGAGGGCGCCGGCGTGGGCGACGGCGACGGCGCGGGCGTCGGCGCGGGCGTCGGCACCGTCGAGGGCGCCGGCGACGGCTCCGGCGACGGGACCGGCGACGGCGCGGGCGTCGGGGGCGTCGAGGGCGACGGCGTCGGGGCGGGCGTCGGCGGCACGGACGGCATCGGCGTCGGCGCGGGCGTCGGCGTCGCGGACGGCGCGGGCGTCGGCGGCGTCGAGGGCTGCGGCGATGGCGCCGGGGACGGGGCCGGCGAGGGCGCCGGCGTAGGCACCGTCGAGGGCGACGGCGTCGGCGCGGGCGACGGCGAGACCGTGGGACCGTCGGTGGGCTTGAGCGACGGGGAGACCGTGGGCGCGACCGTGGGCGAGACCGTGGGCGTGGACGTGGGCAGCGACGTCGGGATCGTCGTCGGGAGCATCGTGGGGATGTTCGTGGGGCCGCTCGTGGGCACGGACGTCGGGACGCCCGTGGGCACGGGCGTCGGGATGTTCGTGGGCGAGCTCGTCGGCGTCGACGTCGGGTCGGTCGTCGGGACGGACGTCGGCATGAAGGTCGGCATGAAGGAGATCGTCGGCAGCGGCGTCGGCGCCGACGTCGGCGTGCTCGAGGGCATCGGCGACGGGACGCCCGTCGGCGTGTGGGAGCAGGCGTTGGCGTCGTAGATGTAGCAGCACGTGGACGCGAGGGAATCGAACTCGAAGCCCAGCGCGGCGCCCGTGTAGACGTCGTCGTAGTTCGTCCCGTAGTCGTCGCACGTATTGTGCTGGTAGGCCGCCGAGAAGCTCGTCGCCTCGGCGGCGCCCACGAGGAGGGCCGCGGCCACCACGAGGCGCGCCATTGGACCCTGCAAAGCTTTCACGCTGAGGCGACCTGTGGCGTAGCGGCTACTGCTGGTGCGGCTGTCGAAGCTCCGACCGCAGCAACGGATGGCCAATGCCAGTGGGATGGTTAGCGCCGCAGACGGTGGTTTGCTGGTCGATCGTTAAGATTGTAAGGGAAAGGAGGAGATATTGATGCTGGAAGAGCTTCGTGTTCCCCGGGGTGAGGTCGAACGTGCCGACTCGCTCTCGTACGCGTTCCTTCAGCGTAAATCGGCGTCGCGCCGCCGAGAATTTGATTGTACGTTAGTACGGGCTCGTTCCTTGCGGGCGGCCTGGTTGGGAATGGCGGGAAGGGGGTTGTATCGTGCACCTGGTCGTGTGCGTCGGTGAGGGGAAGTCGCGTTGACAAGCAAAGGAAAGGGATGAAGCGGGGAGTGCCTCTTTGGGGGGATTCGCGCTCGCACCAGCGCTTAGTAGGAGCCTGCTGGCTTGACTCCCGCACCGCCGCCCTTCTTCATCATGAAGAACGCGCCGGCGCCCGCCGCGAGCACAACGACGAGGACCACCACGACGATGATGATGACCACGGCGCCGCCGTCGTCGTCGTCGCTCGACTTGGACCCCACCGGCGTCGCCGGCGTCGGCGCCGGCGAGATCGACGGCGCCGCCGTCGGGTTCGGCGTGGGGAGCGGCGTGTCGACGACGATCGCGACCGTCGAGGCGGAGATGGCCGTCGTCGACGCCGAGACGTCGATCGCCGCGGACGCGAAGCCCGTGCTCGCGTCGCCGCCCGTGGCCGCGGCCTCCGCGGTCAGCGTGCTCGAGAAAGAACCGTCCGACACGGACGTCGAGAGCGCGGTCGTCACGTCCGAGAGGATGTCGTCGCCGGCCGTCACCGCGCCCGTGGAGCCCTCGACGGACGCGTACATGTCGAAGTCGACCGTCGCCGACACCGAGAGCAGACGCCGCCGGCGGCGCACGAGCGTCGCCACGGGCTCGCCGATGCACGTCTCGTAGTCCGCCGCGCCGCCGGGACAGATCTCGTCGGACTGGATGATGCTCGCGATCGTCTTCCGGAAGGCGGTCTTCATGTCCGTCTTGGCGTTGAAGTCGTCCGGGTCGAGGCCGTTCATGACGACGGCCGACGCCACGGTAACCGACGTGTCGTACTCCGTCGGCATGGGCGATGGCTTCGGGGACGGCTTGGCCGTCTCGCCGGGCGGCAGGTTGACCGGGGCCGTCGTTGGCCTCGGCGACGGCGCCGGGATCGGCACGCCCGTCGGCGCCGCCGTAGGGTCCGGCTGCTCCTTGTAGACGCAGTGGCCGTCGTAGGACATGCCGCTGATGTAGAGGCCGTCCGTGTAGGTCTTGGCCGCGAGGTACTCGGACCACGTGAACCCGTCCGAGAGCGTGTTCGTGTCGATGTTCAGCGCGGGCAGGCTGCCGGAGATGTGGCCGTCGGGGTTGTAGTAGAAGTTGCCGTAGTTCTGCGCGTAGCCGTAGTCCATCGTGCACCGGCACGCGGTCGGGCTCGGCGCCGGCGCGGGCGTCGGCGCGGGCGTGGGGGATGCGGACGGCGCAGGCGTGGGCGCCGGAGTCGGCGTCGCGGACGGCGCGGGCGTCGGCACCGTCGAGGGCGATGGCGTCGGGGCGATGGTCGGCGAGGCCGTCGGCTCGGGGGAGCCGGACGGCACGGGCGTCGGGTCGCCCGTCGGCACGCCGGACGGCGCCGGCGACGGCGGCGTCGACGGCTGGGACGTCGGCGTCACCGTCGGCATGCTCGTGGGCACCGACGTCGGCACGCCCGTCGGGGTCTCCGAGGGCGCCGCGGACGGCGGCGTCGTCGGCACGGGCGTCGGCACGGGCGACGGGCACGGCGTCACCTGAA
>NW_008705576.1:854815-856983 GCF_000186865.1 Aureococcus anophagefferens
GCGCGGGCGTCGGCGGCGTCGAGGGCTGCGGCGATGGCGCCGGGGACGGGGCCGGCGAGGGCGCCGGCGTAGGCACCGTCGAGGGCGACGGCGTCGGCGCGGGCGACGGCGAGACCGTGGGACCGTCGGTGGGCTTGAGCGACGGGGAGACCGTGGGCGCGACCGTGGGCGAGACCGTGGGCGTGGACGTGGGCAGCGACGTCGGGATCGTCGTCGGGAGCATCGTGGGGATGTTCGTGGGGCCGCTCGTGGGCACGGACGTCGGGACGCCCGTGGGCACGGGCGTCGGGATGTTCGTGGGCGAGCTCGTCGGCGTCGACGTCGGGTCGGTCGTCGGGACGGACGTCGGCATGAAGGTCGGCATGAAGGAGATCGTCGGCAGCGGCGTCGGCGCCGACGTCGGCGTGCTCGAGGGCATCGGCGACGGGACGCCCGTCGGCGTGTGGGAGCAGGCGTTGGCGTCGTAGATGTAGCAGCACGTGGACGCGAGGGAATCGAACTCGAAGCCCAGGGCAGCCCCCGTGTAGACGTCGTCGTAGTTCGTCCCGTAGTCGTCGCACGTGTTGTGCTGGTAGGCCGCCGAGAAGCTCGTCGCCTCGGCGGCGCCCACGAGGAGGGCCGCGGCCACTACCACCACGCGCGCCATCTCAAGTGGCGATCGACGTCGACCGTCCAACAGGATCGGTTTTGCACGCCCAGCGACGCGTTAAGATGGGCGTTTTCCCATGATACAGATCTTGCGCGACGATTTAGAATTCTGAATTCCGCCCGGGGGTCTTCGAGACAGGAGCCCTGGCGCCCCGCGCCGCCGCCGAGTCTCCGCCCGATCCTTACCGGCGGGACCTCACGCGGCGAGGGCCCAGCCGAAGCCGAGGACGACGCGCGGCGCCGCCGCCTCGGAGACGGTCGTCTCGTGCTCGCGCTTCGACGCGAGGAAGGCCCAGGCGTCGCCGTCGTCGACGTCGACGGCGCGGCGGTCGATGACGGGCCGGAGCGAGTCGCAGTGCGCGAGCCTGAGGGCGATGTTGCAGCGGAGGTGGTCCCGCGCGGCCGACGGCGCGTCGCCCGCGGCGCGCTCGCCGCCCGTCGCCGCCGCGTAGGCGTCCGTGTGGCGGTGGACGAAGCCGCCGGCCTCGACGACGGAGAGCGTGCGGCTCAGGGTCGCGTCGCGGGCCCCGCGGCGGTAGTCGAGGCCGAGCGCGCCCTCGACGCGGCGCGTGACGCGCTCGAACAGGTTCGCGGCCGTGGCGAAGAGGTCGGCGCCCTCCAGGTCCGCGGGGCCGTCGGCGTCGGCGGCGCCGAGGGACGGGAGCACGTCGTGGTCGTAGCGCGCGAAGAAGCGCCGCGGCCCGCTCGGGTTCGGCCGGAGCGCGCCGCGGTCCTTCAGGGCCAGGATGATCGCCTCGAGGCGCGCGCGCTCCGCCTCGGAGACGACGGCCCGGAGCAACACGTGGCTCTCGGCGTCGCCGCGCCAGGTCACGCCGCCCCCGCCGCGGAGCTCGACGCGGCGCCACGCGTACGGCGGCGGCCGCGCGCGCGGCGCGTCGTCCTCGAGCGCCGCGCGGTCGACGCGCCGGCCGACGTCGCGGGGCCCGAAGGTGCCCCAGCGCGGCCGGCCGTCGAACCCCAGGAAGCCCACGCGCAGCGGCCCGAGTTTCGCGCCCTCGGGCACCTCGACGGCGGCCGCGACCGCCGTTCGCGCCGCGCGGCTCCGCGGCGGCGGCGCCGCCGCGAGCGCCTCGAGCTTCTGGGCCGCGCGCGCCTCGAGCTTCCGCGCGGCGCGCGCGGCGCGGTCCGGCGGCGCGCTGCCCCGGCGGAGCACCGCGCGGCACGCGTCGACGGCGTCCGTCGCCGCGGCCGCCGCGCGCGCCGCGTCGCCGCCCGCGGCGTGGGCCTCGACGCAGTTGAGGCGCACGGTGGCGTAGACGACGGCCGCGGCGCAGCCCGCGTCGGCCGCGGCGCCGTCGTCGCGCGCGCCCGTACCGCCGAGGCGCCGGCACGCGTCGAGCGCGGTGACCGCGCGCGCGTAGGCCGCGAGGGCGCCCGCGCGGTCGCCCCGCGCGAGGGCCTCGTTGCCGCACCGCGCGGCCGCGCGCGCGGCCTCGACGCCCGCGGCGGCCCCGGCCCGCGGCGCGCGCGCGCGCTCGGCGCCGCGCGCCGCGGCGGCC
>NW_008705576.1:857033-874822 GCF_000186865.1 Aureococcus anophagefferens
TAGGACGGCGCCGTCGGCGCAGCGCAGGAGCTTCTCGACGGTGGGGCTGCCGCCGTGCTTCTGGGCGAAGGCGCGCAGGAAGGCCTTGCGCAGCGCCGACACCTTCTTCTCCGCGGGCACGCGCGACACGCGGAACGTGACCTGGCTGCCGTCGGGCCCCGGCGGCGCGTAGCGCAGCAGGACGTCGACCATCGTGCCGGGCTGCTCCGCCGACCTGAGAATTAAATGTTGCCCTTTGCGATGGCCTCTGCTTTTGAGCTCGCTCGCGCCGAGTAATTTCGTCGCGCACGCTGCGGTAGCACGAACAACTCCAAGCATGGACGCCGCCGCGTGCCTGCGCGCGGACTTCGCGCCCGGCAACGTGCCCAAGGGCGTCGCCTGGTCGCCCGACGGCACGTGCCTGCTGACGGCGACGGAGGACGCCCGCGTGCGCCTCTACGAGGTGCCCGGCGCCGTGCTCGACGGCGGCGCGCCGCCGTCGCGGGACTGGGCCGAGACCTTCGCCTGCGCCGAGGGCGAGGCCGTTTATGATTATAAATGGTACCCCCAGATGCACAGCGACGACCCGATCAGCTGCTGCTTCGCGTCGTGCGGCCGCGGCCAGCCCGCGCACCTCTGGGACGCGTTCACGGGCGCCTGCCGCGGCTCCTACGTCGGGCGGGACCACCTCGACGAGAACGCGCCCGCGTACAGCCTCGCGTTCTCGCCGTCGGGCGCGCGGCTCCTCTGCGGCGGCGACCGCTGCGTCCGCGTCTTCGACACGGGCCGCTGCGGCTCCGACTGCGACGCGCGGCCGACGGCGGCGACGCGCCGCGCCAAGTCGGGCGTCAAGGGCCTGCTGGGCGCCCTGGCCTGCCGGGACGAGGCCGTCTACGCGGTGGGCTCGTACGGAGGGCAAATCGCGGTCTACGACGGCCGCGAGCCGTCCACGGGCCCGGCGCTGCGCGTCTGCAAGGACAAGCCCCTGGGCGGCGTCACGGCCCTGGCGTTCGACGGCCGCGGCCGCCTCTTCGCGGCGTGCCGCAACGAGCGAGATCGGGCCTGCGTCCGGGGCTTCGACCTCCGCACCGGCCGCGTCGCCGTCCGGTGCCGCCGCGGCGCGACGCCGAGCCACCAGCGGCTCGGCTTCGACCTGCGGGAGGACCGGCTCTTAGCCGGCGGCGCCGACGGCCGGGTGTTCGTCTTCGACGTCGCGCCCGGGTCGTCTTCGACGGACGCCGCCGCGGACGCGCCCGTCGTCGCGGAGCTCCCCCGGGCGCCGGACTGCTGCAACGGCGCGGCCTTCCACCCGCACCGGCCCCTCGTCGCGCTGGCGTCCGGCCAGCGCCACTACGCGGACCCGGGCTCGTCGAGCGACGACGACGGCGCCGCGCGGACCGCGCCCGCCGTCCCCGCGCCGGCCGTCGCGGTCCTGCAATGGCCAGACGCTTAAAGCCCGCCCCTAGGCGTCCTCCTGCGTCTTCGGCGGGTTCGCGAGGATGAAGGCGATGACGTCGTCGATGACGCGGTCCGCGACGGCGTCCGGCGGCTCGTCGCCGGACAGCGACACGCGGACGTCGCACTGGCCGTAGAGCTCGCTCCGGTCCTCGAGCATGCCGTCGAGCTTCGCCTCGAGCTCGTCGGCGGGCCCGAGGAGCGGCCGCTTCGCGCGCTCCGCGTCGCTCCCGAGCCGCGCCGCGAGCGAATCTGTGGGCACGTCGAGCCAGACGACGATGCCCTGGCGGAGCGACGCCCAGTTGGCCTTGGTCGTGACGATGCCGCCGCCCGTGGCGATGACGAGGCGCACGTAGGCCGCGACCTGGCCCAGGACCTGCTCCTCGACCGCGCGGAAGCCACTCTCGCCCTCGGACTCGAAGATCGCCGCCACCGTCTGGCCCGTCGCCTGCTCGATGGTGCCGTCGGTGTCCACGAAGGTGTAGGACCCGAGCTGGCGCGAGATGGCGTCGCCGACGCTCGACTTGCCGCTCCCCATGAGCCCGACGAGGTAGACGTTGACGTTCTTGAGCTTCTCGGCGAGCTCGCGGCCCCGCGGCGTCGCCTTCTCGACGCCCTCCGTCGCGCTGCGCAGGCCCGGCAACCGCCGCGGCGCGACGGCGCGGAGCGACGGGTGCACGAACGCCTCGACCGTCGCCAACGCGGCGAGCGACAGGAGGAGTGCACGACTCATGCTCGCCGCCAACATCGCGATCCGGCAAGTGCGAGAACAGGTCAACAAGTTCTTGCATGTTCAACATGCACCGACGTTGTCGCTTTCGGCCTGGAACGCGCCTTCCTCCGCGCTAGTTAAGTATGGTTGCGAGGGAAGTCCGTGCTCTCGCGGGCCGCGGCGCGCGACACACTGGCTCTAAGCTACAAGGTGGGAGTCGGGGATTCTGCCTGGCTCTGGCCCGTGACGACCGCATTCGGGACCACCACGCGTACACCAGCCGGGGAATAGACTGCGTAGCCTGCGTATGAGCCCCGCATAGCGCCCGCCTGGCCGCAAGCCCGGCCAGCGCAGCACATTCAGCGACTTTTTGCCGGAGCCGCACCACACAAACGAGGGGCAGCTTGCGAAGGCAAATCTCGACGCCCATGTCGAAGCCGCCGCGCGAGGATGATCCCATCGAGGTGTTCGCCACGGACCCAGATATGGTCGACGCACCAAACTGCGCGCTCTGCGTGACCTGCGGCGCGGATCCCAACGAGGAAGCCTGGCCCATCGCGTCGTCCATTTCATGCCTCGTCGGCGCCGGCTGCGTCGTCCTGCCGCCCGACGACTTCGACGACGTCGTCGACCGCGTGCGCGACAGAGAAGCCGACGCGCCGGCGGTCCGGCCCCCGTCTTCCTGATTCGCGCGGCGCCGCCCGGCGGAGAAAGATCCGCCGCCGCCGCCGGCGCGGCCCCCGGCCCCCGGCGACGGCGTCGACCCCTGTTGTACATCCGGCGCGTGCGGTCCCCGCGCGCGTCCCCCGTTCTCGCGCGCCGTGGGGCGCGCGCGACCTCCTTTACGTGATTTCCTCGACGCGAGCGGGGAGGCGGCGTTTCGGCGCCGCCGTTGGCTCGACCCCGGGGCGGTCGGTAGGAGGGCTCGGTGGGACTCGGATTACCCGGCCCGCCGGCCTGTGTGCCCCTGAGACACGACCGCGGTCTCGTACCGCTCGCGGGAGCCGGCGGTGATGTCGCCGGCGAAGGCGGTCTCGTGGGCCAGCTGGGCCATGGCCGGGCCGCAGTCGCGGGCGACGGTCGCCAGCACAAGCCCGAGCCGATCATGGCACGTTCCTGCGGCATCGGGTCCTCGCCTGACCCTCGCCATCGGCCTCGGATCGGCAACCCAGCCTCAACGTATCCAGAGAGAGCTGTAATTGCTTGGCTGCTTGGCAGCGGGCAGCGCTGCTGGAGCCCGAAGGAGCTCTCCCTCGCGCCTGGCCGCGGCGACCCGCGCTTCTCGGCGCCGGACCGGCGCGGTGCCCCAACCGTCGGCCGCTCCCGCCCGCCATGACGCGGGCGCGCACCGTCGAGCGCTGCGCGAGCTAGAGCGGTGAAGCTCGGCCCGCCCTCGCGCTCCTAGGCGGTCGGTCGGTCGCGAGCGCGAGCGACCATGGGGAACGCGCTCATGTCGCGCGTGCGGCCGGCGCCCGAGCCCGAGCCGGCGCCCGTCGAGGAGGTTTTGGACCCGGTGCGGAAGCTCACGATGGCGGGCCGGAACCCGCGGCTCTCGTTCTACAGCAAGGCCAAGGAGAAGACGGAGAAGCTCGACGACGGCCGCTACGGCGAGATGTCCTGGTTCGACTTCCTCGTGCACACGGAGCTCTGCACCATGAACTACGACGCGCTGTCCAAGTCCGACGAGGACCAGCTCGCGCATCTCGTGCGCATGCTCGAGAACATGAAGGTGCCCGCGACGCTGCGGAAGCCCGTCGAGGACGTCATCCCCTTCGTCTGCGAGGTCAAGGCGAAGATGCCGAACAACCCCTACCACAACTCGCGGCACGTCACGGACGTGACCCAGTGCATGTACACGCTGCTCCTGGCGACGAAGGTCGCGCACCGCCTGGAGCCCATCGAGCTCGCGGCGGCGTTCGTCGGCGCCATCTGCCACGACCTCGACCATCCGGGCCTGTCGAACACGTGGCAGAACAACGAGCAGACGGAGCTCGCGCGCAAGTACGACGGCGAGTCGCCGCTCGAGCACCACCACCTCGACGAGTTCGTCGCGTTGGCCGCCAAGTACGACCTCCTCGGCAACATCGAGCCGGCGCAGGCGGCGCGCTTCAAGGAGATCGTGACGGAGATGATCCTCGCGACGGACATGGCGCGGCACGCGAAGCTCATGGAGAAGATCACCGCGAGCCTCACGGACAAGGCCTTCGACCCCATGCACGACGAGGTGGGCATCAACCTGCTGCTGGCCATCGCGCTCAAGTGCTCCGACATCAGCAACCAGGTGCGGCCCTGGACCGTGGCGAACCGCTGGAACGCCGTCGTCTACGAGGAGTTCTACGCCGAGGGCGACCTCGACCGCGCCAAGGGCCGCGCCGTCGCGCCGCTCCAGGACCGCACGTCCAACGACGTGAACAAGTCGAGCGTGGGCTTCATCCGCTTCATCGTCAAGCCCCTCTTCCAGATCTACGCCGACATCATGAAGCGCTGCGCGGACCTCGACGACCGGTCGATGGTCGACAGTCGCGCCGTCGAGGAGTGCCTCTACATCCTCGACGACAACATGCAGCGCTACGAGAACGCGCTGAACGGCATGGACAACGAGAACACGGAGGCCCAGTTCGAGACGCTCGACGCCCTCGCGGACCAGGTCGGCGACGGCGGCGCCGCGGCGCCGAACTGTGTGGAAATCAACCACTGGTTTGGGGGGTCCCCACCAAACTTCAGAACTCTCTATCTCGGTCAAATCGAAGTCGATTCGGCTGATTTTTGGACGAATCGATTGCTTTCATCGAGTTCTCGAAGCACAGCAGAAAACCTCGCGTCGAAACGGTCGCATACGCGCACATTGAAGTCGGGTTGAAGATTTGATTTCCACACAGGCGCCGAAGAAGACGCCGCCGCTCGCCGCGGCCGCGCGGACGCTCGGCGAGTCCGTGCTCGCGTCGCTCGACGACCCGAAGCACGCCCAGAGCCGGGCGACGCTGTCGAACCTGGACCTGCCGGGCATCAACACGGACGCGGGCTCGAACCTGCCGCGCGCGCTGCTCTACCACATGAAGCGGTACCGCGTCGCGCCCGCGCCGCCGGGCGGCGACCGCCGACGGACGTCGTCGGGCGACGCGCCGGACTTCACGGACCTCGGCGCGTTGAGCCCCGGCGCGCCGGCGCCCGACGACTCGCCGTCGAAGCACCCGGGGCCCAACAAGCTCCAGCCGCTCTCGCGGACGCCCGCGCCGCCGGTCGTCGCCGCCGACGAGTGAGAGTGGGCGCTCTTTTACCCCTCCCCCCCTTCGATCTTCCTCCGCTAACGCCGCCGTCTGTCTTAGTTGTAGATGCCCCGGAACGGCTTGTCGTTGTGGCCGGGGCGGAACGTGGGCACGGAGAGCGCCGCGCCGGACTCCTCGTGCGTGAAGCTCAGCATGAGCGGCGCGGCGTCCGCGGCCCAGGCGCCGCGGTCCACGGCGGCGAGCTCGCCCGGGAGCACGGCGCTCTGGAGCGCGACGGCCGCGAGCGGCGCCGGCAGGCTCGCGCCGACGGACGCGACGAGGCCCTCGACGGCCCAGTCCGACGCGCAGGCCGCGGCGCGCTGGCCGTCGACGGCGCGGCCCGCGCCGGTCGTCACCGCGACGACGGTGATGGGGCGCTTTTTGTCCGTGCGGGCGAAGACGCGGCGCATGACGTTCGCGACGCCGGAGACGTTCCGTCGCAGCGTCGCATCGAAGTCCGCCGGCGACGACTGCCACAGCGCCGCCGGCGGCGGCGCCGCGGCCGCGAGGCAGACGACGAGGTCGAGCTCGTCCGCCGCGTTCAACCAGGCGCCGACCTGGGCATCGTCGGCGACGTCGACGACGGTGAACGACGCGCCGCGCCAGCGGCTCAGGTCGTTTTTTTCCTGCTCCGTCTGCACGCTCCCGTGAACAAGGTAGCCATTCGAGCAAAAGTACCGCACGAGCTCGGCCCCGAAGGGCTGGGCGGCGTTGCAGATCGCGACGCGCTTGGCTGATGGCGCCTCCATTTGAAGGGCTGCTTTCGCGCGAGGTCGATGATGCCGTCGTGGTTCCACTCGCTGCGGAGGTGGGCGCCGGCATCGGCCCCTTGCGCGCAGACGAGCGCCATGTGGCCCCAGCAGATGCCGCCGCAGCAGTACCCGCCGCAACAGCCGTATCCGCCGCAGCAGCAGATGATGCCGCCGCCGCCGCCCGGGCCGCCGCCGCCGGGCGCGATGGCGCCGGGCATGGCGCACCAGCAGATGATGGCGCCGCGGATGCCCGGCATGATGCCGCCGCCGCCGCCGGGCCCGCCGCCGCCCGGCGCGATGGCGCCGGGCATGGCGCACCCGCAGATGGGCATGCCGCCCATGTCGGCGGGCATGCCGCCGCCGCCGCCGGGCCCGCCGCCGCCGGGCGCGATGGCGCCCATGGCGCCGCAGATGGGCATGCCGCCCATGTCGGCGGGCATGCCGCCGCCGCCGCCGGGCCCGCCGCCGCCGGGCGCGATGGCGCCGCGGCCGCCCATGGGCGGCTACGCGCCGCCGCCGCCGCCCGGCTACTACCCGCCGCCGCAACAAATGATGGGCGGCTGGCCGCGGCCGCCCATGCCGCCCATGATGGGCTACGGCCCGCCGCGGCCGCCCATGGGCGCCGGCCCGCCGCCGCCGCCCTACGACGGCCCCCTGCCGCCGGACCTCCAGCCGCTGCCGCGGTCCGTGGGCGTCGTCATCTTCCAGCGCATCGGCGTCGGCTTCACGCCCCAGCTCCTCGAAACCCTGAAGGCGTTACCGGAGCCGGCGGCGCTGGGCTGCGTGACGGAGATCGCGCAGTGCGTGCTGAACCGCGGCGGCCACATCGACAACCGGCCCGTCTACTTCGAGGCCGTCGTGCGCAAGCACACGGGCGGCGAGCTCGCGGCGCCGCCGTCGCAGGCCTTGGTCGTGCCCCACAAGCCCAACGCCGACGGGTTGAGCGTGCTCCAGGAGGTCGCGCCCGCGCCGCCGATCCGGATCGCCGACGACGGGCCCGACGACGACGGCGCGGACGACGACGGCGACGGCGACGTCCTCGCGCAGCAGCTGGCCCTCGTGACGCAGCAGCAGTCGCGGTCCCTGATCGCCGTGTCCTACGCGGACCCGAACCGCATCTCCAAGAACTTCGCGGCCGGCGAGATCTGGTCCGTGTCCAAGGACGGCCGCGATTTGGTGCTCGACAAGAAGGGGAAGAAGAAGCTGTGGAAGAAGCTGAAGCGCGAGGTCATCTACCGCGACGGCCCGGAGGAGATCGAGGCGAAGCGGCGCAAGGCGGAGCTCAAGGCCGCGGACGAGTTCCGCGCGTCCGAGGAGTACAAGCTCCGGGTCGCGCGCGACTTCGAAGAATTGGTCCCCGCTTTGATCGCCAAGGCCGCGGAGCTCGGCGCGACGCCGGGGGACCCGGACGCGGACATCCCGCGCGACCCGGACGTCGACGCGCCGAGCCGCCAGGACATGTTCATGGCCAAGGTCCACGCGGCGCAGGAGTTGATGCAGCAGTCCGCGGGCGCGCCGCCGTCGTTGAAGCCGCCGCCGCTCGCGGGCGACGCGGCCGCGCTCGGCCGCGCGGCGGCCAAGGCCCTCGCGGCGACGAAGCCCGACGGCGTCCTCTTCGCCGCGCCCGACAAGGCCGCCGCGCCGCCGGCGAAGGAGCCGTCGAAGCGCCGGTCCCCGTCCGCGTCGTCGGACTCGAGCGACGACCGCCGCCGCCGGAAGCACCACCGGAGCGACCGCAAGAAGCGGAAGCACCGCTACTACTCCGACGACAGCGACTCGGACCGCGGCGGCCGCCGCCGCCGCCGCTAAGGACCCCTTAGGGCGCCGTAGAGCGACACGCCGAGGCCCGTGCCGGCCGCGTAGCCGGCCGTGCCGAAGGCGACGGCGGGCAGGACCCGGCTCTCGAGCCCCGCGGCCTGCGCGAAGGCCGCGGCCGTCGAGGGCCCGCCGATGCACGCGTTCGACGCGACGAGCGCGTCGTCGCGGGACCAGCCGGCGAGCCGCGCCGCGGCCGCGAGGCCCACAGCGTGGACGGCGAGCGCGGTGCCCGCGAGCGCGAACGCCGGCAACCCCGCGCTCGCGACGAGCCGCAGAGGCGCCGACAGGCCGAGGCTCGCCTACCAAGAGCACGCCGGTGACGAATTTTCATCGTGTTCCCTCTCTCGAAAATCGTCGCGGCCGCAGGACGCCGCGGGCTCGCGTAGAAGCAGCGCAGCGCGTGGCCCGCCGCGGACCGCGCAGCCGCGCGGCGGCCCGGGCCGTCGACGGCGCGGCGCGCGGCGACGGCCGCCGCGGCGAGCGCCGCGGTCCGCGCGGACGGCGCGAGGCGTAGCGTCGCGGCGACGCAGGCCGCGGCGACGGCGACGACCGCGGCGCGCTCCGTCGCCGTCGGCGCGCGGGTCGGCGCCGACCCGCGCGCCGCACCGGTCGGCGCGCGTTTCTCCCCGCCTCCGGCTAGGGCGTTCAGCGCGAGGAAGTAGGCGGCCATGAGGACGACGTCCGCGGCGGCGAGCGCGGAGAGCAGCGCGCGGCCGGCCGCGGACGCGCCGAGGCCTACGAGGCGCGACGTTTCCAAAGTCGCTCGACGACGAACGCCGGCCCGGACCGACGGCCTCGGCGACCTGGAAAAAATTGGCGCTCCCGCCGACGAAGCTCGCGGCGAGGCAGGCCGCGCCGCCGGCCGCGCCGGCGTCGCCGAGCGCGGCGAAGCGCCGGCCGACGCGCGCCGCGGCCACGCCGCCCGCGGCGCTCGCGGCGGCGCCGGCGGCGAAGGCGAGGCCGACGCCGCGGTAGGCCGCGCGGGGCGCCGCGCCCGCGGCGTCCTGGCCCAGGAGCGTGAGCGCGAGCGACGCGGGCAGGACTAGCCGCCAGCACTCGTCGTAGGCGACCGACGCCGCGGGCGCGAGGCCGCCGTTGCTCAGGAGCGCGCCGCAGGCGAGCGCGGCGCTCGGGCCGTCCCAGCCGCGGCGCTCCGCCGCGCGGCCGGCGAGCGCGGCGGCGGCGACGCTCCCGGCGGCGACGCAGGTGGAAGTGGCAACGCCGAGCCGCGTCGACGGTTTGAGACGAGTTACCGGTGCACGTAACGCGTCGCATCGCTGCAGCAGCAGCGCGAGTAGGAGGGCAGAACGCATCGCAGCTTTTGCCACACTGCTCGATGAACTGCTCCTTGAAGCCCTCGCCGAATCGTAGCCGAATCGATTTAGTCTGCGCTGCGACGCTGCCGCGCCGCAACATCACCGATGTCTCTTCGCGCGTCCATGAACGCGGCGCTCGGCGAGGCCATCGGCAGCATCCTGAAGATCTTCACGACGTCCGTGGAGCCGGACTACACGACGCCGTGGAGTGTGTACATGGAGGAGGAGTGCACGGGTTCCGGTTTTGTCATTCGGCTCGAGAGCGGCGAGCTCGTCATCGTCACGAACGCGCACGTCGTCGCGCAGCACGTCGACGTGCGCGTGCGCAAGTCCGGCGGCACGCGCAAGGTCAAGGCGCGGTGCTTGGTGGTCGCGCACACGGCCGACTTGGCGCTGCTCACCGTCGACGACGCGCGGTTCTGGGACGGCGTCGTGCCGCTCGTCTTCGGGTCGCTGCCGCGGCTCTACGACAACGTCAAGGTCGTGGGCTACCCCATGGGCGGCGACAACGCCTGCGTGACGTCGGGCGTCGTCAGCCGCGTCGACACGACGCCCTACGCGCGCGGCGCGGAGCGGCTCCTCGTCGTCCAGATCGACGCGGCGATCAACAGCGGCAACTCCGGCGGGCCGGCCCTCGACGACGCGAGCCGCGTCGTCGGCGTCGCGTTCTCGGGCTACGCGGGGAGCGCGGACAACATCGGCTACGTGATCCCGGCCGAGGTCGTCGGCCGGTTGCTCCTGGACTACGCGGAGCTCAAGCTGCGGGCGCCGCGGACGCGGGAGCCCGTCAAATGGCCGGGGCTGTGCGACCTGGGCGTGTCCCTGCAGCCGCTGGAGAACCCGACGCACCGCGCGGCGTTGCGCGTCGACGACGACGCCGGCGGCGTGCTCGTGACGCGCGTCGCGCCCGCGGGCTGCGCCAAGGCGGCGGGCCTGCGCGCGGGGGACGTGCTCGTGGCCATCGGCGGCATCTCCGTGGCGAACGACGGCTCCGTGGCGCTGCGGGGCGGCGAGCGGGTCAACTGCGAGCACCTCTGGACGTCGCGGCGGTCCGGGGACGAAGTGAACATCGGGGTGTTGCGCGGCGGCGTCGCCCGCGACGTCGACGTCGTCCTCGCGCCCCTGCGGCGGCTCGTGCCCATCGCCGACGGCCACGACGCGAAGCCGTCGTACGTCGTCTGCGGCGGCCTCGTCTTCATGGCGCTGTCGCTGCCGTTGATCCTCGCGGTGTCGACGGACGACTCGGACGACGAGGAGGACTGCGGCCTCGAGACGAGCGACGCGCTGCGCCACGCGGACTGCCTGGGCAAGGACGCGACGCGGGAGCTGGAGGAGGTCGTCGTCTGGGTGCAGACGCTGACGCACGACGTCAACTTTGGGTACGCGCACCTCTGCCGCAACTTCCCGCGGCTGCGGACGGTCAACGGGACGTCCATCGCGTCGCTCCAGCATCTGGTGGACGTCGCGCGCGGGCCGCCGCCGGCGTCGGGGTTCCTGGATTTCGTGCTCGCGCCGCCGAACGGCCACGAGTCGATCCACGTCGTGCTCGACGCGGCGCTCGCGCGGAAGACGGAGCCCGCGCTCCTGCGGCGGTCCAAGGCAGGGCAGGACAAGGGTGATTCAACGTCGCTTCAACGTGAGTGTTCCGCGCGCGCGCGTTCTGGAAAAAGCATCCACGCTTCGAGACCGTTCCGAGAGATGATCGCTCGTCCAAAGATCAGCCGAAACGAGTGGAAAATGGCCGAGAGAGGAGCCTTTGAAGTTGGGAATTTCGCACTCTTGTCCTGCCCAGGTCCAAGGTGCCCGCGCCCTTCTCCGGGGACCTCCGCGGCCCCGCGAGCCTCGCGGCGGCGGTGGCGAAGCTCGACGTGGCGGACGCGCCCGCCGAGAACGCGCCGCCCGCCAAGGACGCGCCCGCGAAGGACGCGCCCGCCAAGGACGCGCCCGCGAAGAACGGCCGCGGCCGGGGCAAGGGCCGGGGCAAGGGCCGGGGCAAGGGCCGCGGGCCGGCGCCCCCGCCGCCGCCGCCCTAACTCGGCGATCTTTACGAGGGGTACCAGTCGCGGACCGGCGCCCCCGCCGCCCTCACTAGGCGATCTTTACGAGGGTCACGTCGAAGTGGAGCGTCGCGTGCGGCGGGATGTCGGGCTTGGACCCCTTGGCCCCGTACCCCAACTTTGGCGGGACGACGAGCGTGCGCCGGCCGCCTTTCTTCATGCCGAGGATGCCCTCGTCCCAGCCCTTGATGACGTCCTTGTTGCCCAGCGTGAACTTGAAGTTCTTGCCCTCGTCGAAGCAGTGGCCGTCGTCGAGCGTGCCGCGGTAGTTCATCGACACCTCGTCGCCGAGCTCCGCCGCCGGGCCCTCGCCCTCGGCCGCGTCCTCGACGACCACGGTCTCGTCCGCGGGCTTCTCCACCGGCGCGTCGCCAGCCACTCTAAAGCTCTGGCCCGTCTGCTCGAGCTTGCCGCCGGCGACGCCCTTCTTGAGCGCGGACTTGATGGCCGTGGCGTTGTCGCACTGGAACTCGCTCTTCAAGTACTTGGAGATGGCCTGGCGCGACGCGCCTTTGTGGTCCTGCACGGCGCGGATCGCGACGATGACCTTGTCGAGGACAGTTTTGGGCGCCATTGCGAGATGCCGCTTTGGAGTGGGTTGTTGTTGATGGCAACAAACCGATGTTTACCTCTTGGGCAGGCTCTCGATTGGTGCTCCGCGGGCAGCATGCGCGCCGCGGTGCTCGTCGTCGTGGCCGCCGCAAGCGCCGACGACGCGCCGTGGAAGTTCCTCGCGTCCTACCCGGCCCAGCTCGACGCCCTGCCCTGCGAGAAGGTGACCATCGACGGCGTCCTCGACGAGCCCTGCTGGCGGAAAGCGCCGTGGACGGGCCCCTTCGAGGACATCGCCCAGCCGCTGCATCCCGGCGCGCGCATCCCCGACAGCTACCAGACGAAAGTCGCCGTCGCCTACGACGCCGACGCGCTCTACGTCGCCGCGGTGCTCAAAGAAACGAACCTGTGGGCGACGATCCGCGGGCACAACGAGGACCTGACGGACCACAAGGCGCCCTGGTGGAACCAGGACTTTGAGTGCTTCTTCGACGCGTCGCGGACGACGCATAACTACGTCGAGTTCGAGACGAACGCGCTCAACGCGACCTACGACGTCCTCTGGCGCGTGCCCCAGCACGGCTTCGACAGCCTCGGCGTGCCCTGCGCGCCCGGCGCGGCGACGTGGTGCGGCAACTCGACGTTCAACGGCGGCAACCAGACCTGGACGCTCGCGCCGGAGCTCGAGGCCGCGACGGCCGCGGACCGCGCGTTCGTGCCGCTCGACGGCGACCCGCGCGGCGACTGGACCGTGGAGCTCCGGTTCCCGCTGACCCAGGCGCACGGCGGCGGCCTGCTCAACGGCGGGCCCGCGCCGGCGGAAGGTGTCTTCTGGTCCGCGAATTTCGCGCGCGCGGAGCACCCGCTGCCGCGGACGGGCGCGGACGCGCTGTCGCTCGACTTTTCCGCGAAGAACTACACGGCCTTTTGCGCGGGCGTGCTGAAGACGCACCCGACGCTCCTGGGCACGGACCAGTGGAGCTGCTACTGGGAGTGGGTCTGGCAGAACATGGGCGCGACGCGCTACATGCACAACCCGGACCTGTGGGGGCTCCTGCGCTTCGCGAGTTCGGAGGCGCCGAAGGCGCCGTGCCGGGACCCGCAGTACCCGCTGCGCCACGTGCTCCACAACGCGCAGCGGGCCATGATCTCCGCGTTTCTGAACGACGGCGCCTACCCCGAGAGCCTCGGCGCGCTCGCGCGCTGCGGCGCCGCGTGCTGCAACGCGACGACGAGCTGCGACCCGTCGGCCCTCGCCGTCGCGGCGACGACGCCGGCGGTCTTCAACGTGTCCGTCGCCGTCGCGCCGGGCGCCGCGTGCGTCGACTACGCGGCGCGGACGACGACGGGCGGACCCTGCTTCACCCTGTCGGCGACCTTCGCGAACCCGGAGACGGGCCGCGTCGCCCGCGGCACGATCCGCGAGGACCGCTACACGACCGTGGCCGGCGACCTGGGGGCGGGCTGCCTCTAAATCGAGGCTCGTCTTCACTCACTTCAGCTTAGGCCGCCGGGAGAGGAACCCCGCCTAAGACCGACCTCCAGGCCAGGCCCTCGAACGGCCCGCCGTCTTCAAGTTGACGTGCACGTGCCAGAAGTTGAATTTGAGAATCGCCACAGGCAGCATGCGCAAGATGCGATGCGCGTGATCAGCTGGCTGCTCGCCTCAACGACCTCCGCCTTTTTGCTTCGCGGCGGACCCTGCATCACAAACACAGCCATGTCGGTCTTCCGCGGCGGCATCGCCGACGGCGACCCCGCGCGCCTCGAGCGCGACGCCCTGACGAGGCGCTTCCTCGCGGCCTTCGGGGACGATACCAACCCCGTCGTCGTCGCCTTCGCGCCCGGGCGCGCGAACCTCATCGGCGAGCACACGGACTACCAGGACGGCCTCGTCATGCCCTTCGCGCTCGACGTCGGCGTCTACGTCGCGTTCCGGGAGCGCGACGACGACGCGCTCAACGTCTTCGCGGAGGACTTCAACGCCTGGGGCGCCACGACGCTCGGCGCCGTGCGGGCGGCGCGGGCCGCGGACCCGGCCTACGGCCCGGCCATGGATCCCAAGTGGCTGCGCTACGTCGCGGCGCCCTTCGACTGGCTCCGCTTCGGCGCCGACGGGTCCGGCCGCTGCGCGCGCGGCTGCGACGCGCTGGTCGCGTCGGACGTGCCCGTCGGCGGCGGCGTGTCGAGCTCGTCGGCGCTGACCGTCGCCTTCGCGCTCGTCGCGCGCCACCTCCACCGGTCCGAGGCGCTCCGGCCGCGCGCCGACGGCAAGAGCGCGTTTCTATTGGCCACGTGCGAAGCCGAGTGGCACTTCAGCGGGCTCAAGGGCGGCATCATGGACCAGACGGCGTCGCTCTACGGCCGGCCGAACATGGTCTTCCCCATCGACTGCCGCCGGGGCGAGCTCAGCGACCTCGGCGACGGGTCCTCGTCGCCGTACGTGCCCGCGGCCGGCGCCGCGTTCGTCGTATTGAACACCATGGTGGCCCACTCGCTGCCGGACTCGCCCTACGCGAAGCGCCGCGAGTCCTGCGAGCGCGTCGCCGCGCTGCTCGCGGCGACCCGGCCGGGCTGGACGCACCTCCGCGACGCGTCGGACCTCGGCACCGACGCCGCCGTCGATCTCGTCGCCGGGCTCGAGGCCTCGGGCCGATGCTCCGCCGAGGACGCGCGGCGCGCGCGCCACGGCGTCGCGGAGAACAACCGCGTCCGCGCCGCCGCGGCCGCGCTCCGGGCCAAGGACTGGGAGGCGCTCGGGTCCTTGATGTCGGCGGCGCACGCGAGCCTGCGGGACTTGTACGCGGTGTCCTGCGACGAGCTCGACGTCGCCTGCGACATCGCCGAGGCCCTCGAGGGCTGCCACGGCGCGCGCATGATGGGCGGCGGCTTCGGCGGCTGCGTCATCGCGTTGTGCGACCCGGCGGCCGCGGACGCCGTCGCGGCGGAGCTCCGGGCGCGATACAAGGCGCGGACGGCGGACAAGGCGCCGGGCGGCATCGACGCCACGGTCTTCGTCACGACGCCGGGCGCCGGCGCGTCGCTCCACTTCCCGGGGGACGCCGAGCCGGTCCGCGCCGCGGACGACGCGGCCCTCTGGCGCACGGCGTGATCGTTATAATGTCCGCGTAAACTTACCGGAACGCGTCGCGCGCGGATCGGTACGCGTCGTCCGCGGCCCGGGACACGGAGTCGAAGAACGACGTCCGGCGCTGCTTCGCCGGCTTGTTGCCCTCGGAGCGGCAGAGCGAGCAGCCCAGGGAGAACTCGACGCCGTGGGGCGGGTGCTTGACGCCGAGCGGGCAGTGTCGCGGCCCGCGGCACGGCGCGCGGTCCGCGTCGAGCGCGCCCCGGTTCGCGGCGCCGTGGCATGAGGAACAGAACGACGTCGTGCCGAAGCAAAAAAACGACGCCTCCGCGCAGCAGTAGCGGCACTTCCACGCGATCGCGGCGTCGCCGTGGCCCCGGGCGCAGCCCCTGCCGACGACCTGGCACGCGCCGCAGCGCCGCGTCGCGCCCGGGCCCTCGCCCTCGGCCATCGCGCCGCACGCGCGCGCGCCGCCGACGAAGGCCCGGCCGCAGTCGCCGCACTCGTAGAAGAACCACGTGGCCTGCGAGGACGCGTGAGCGCGCGAACATTTCTCCTCCCCGACGCGGCGTCCGCGCGAGCGCGTGCTCGAGCGGCCGGCCGTCGAAGTCGCCGCCGGGCGCGACGCGCCGCTTCTCCGCGGGGTCCGCGCGGAGCGCGCCGCGGGCCGCGGCGCGCACGGACGCCTTGAGGCCGTCGGCGAGCGCGAGGCGCGCGAGGAGCGCGTCGTGGCGCAGAGGACCGTCGCGCGCCGGGCAGGTGACGTGGCCGAAGGAGATCTCGGGCCCCGGGAAGCCGCGGTCGAGCGCCTCGGCCGCGCAGCTGAGGTGCACCCTATGCCCGCAGTCGAGTTCGATCTCCGGCGAGGCCCGGAGCGCCTCGCCGCAGTAGAGGCAGTCGAGGCCGTCGCACGCGGCGCAGGTCGCCGGGCACACCGCCTCGCCCGCGAGGCCGCCGCAGAAGTGGCCGCACGCGAGCCTGCGATGCGTATGGGGTCGCGCGCGTGCTGTTGGCGCAGCGAGACGCCGGCGCATCACTTCTTCGCGCAGCGTTTCGCGAGGCCCGGGCCGCAGGCGCCGCAGGCGCCGCGCGCGCGCTCGCAGAGGTCGACGAGGTCCCGCTTCTCGTTGATGGTGGGTTCCAGGAGCCCCCGCTCCCGGAGGTAGCGCCGCATGGCCCGCGTCGACGAGCGCGCCGTCCAGGGCGCGTCCGACGACACGACGACGTCGCCGCAGAACGTGCATTTCGGCGCGCGGTGCTCCTCGCAGGTGCGGCCGTCGTGGTAGGGCGTCTCCCGGCACGCGGCGCAGAACGTCGCGCCGCAGGCGCAGCGGAAGCGCCACGTCGCGCGGTGCAGCACGTGCGCGTGGCTCAGCGCCGAGCCGTCGTCGCCGACGGTGATCGCGCCGCGCGGCGCGGTCCGGTCGAGCTCGGGGACGCCCGTCATCCAGTCCGCGCGCGGCTCGAGCCACGCGCCGCAGCCCGCCGGGCAGGTCACGAAGCCCGCGGCGCGCATCTGCTCGTCGGACGTGACCGGCGGCGGCGCGCCGTCGACGTCCATGCCGTCGTCGGAGCCCGTCCATTCGCCCTCGTCGTCCTCGATGGGCAGGCGCACGTCGACCACCTCCTCGATGACGGCGTCGTCGTCCTGCTCCATTGCGGGTGCTGCGACGCGCGCCGAAGAGGTGCAGTTACTGCGGACTGCGACGCGCGCCGAGAAAGGCGCGGTTGCTGCGGACTGCGACGCGCGTCGAAGAGGTGCAGTTGCTGCGGACTGCGACGCGCGTCGACAGAGGCGGACCGCGCGCCGAACAGCTCAAGACTCAAAATTCAAGATGCCTTCAAGAGGCCTTTTCGCAACAATTTTTACTAAAGCTCGAGCTCGTCGTCGTCCGGGATGCCCTCCATGCGCAACGCGAAGGCCTTGACGGCCTCGGCGCGCTTCGCCTCGTCGCCCGGGTCGGCGGTCCACGCGTCGATGGCCGCGTCGCGCGCGGCCTTGTCCTCGGGAGACTCGGCCTTGCGCGCCTGGCGGATCCACTTGCGCTCCTTGTCCGTGAGCGTCGTCGCCGGGTTCGCCGGCGACGGCTTCGGCTCGCGCCGCCGCATGACGGTCTTCCGGAACCGCTTCGCGGCGAGGGAGTCGTGGACCTGGGAGAAGAGCGTCTTGAAGCGCGCGCGGTGGGCCGCGGCCTTGGCCTGGCCCGGCGCGGCGACGAGGGGCTTCTCGTAGCCCGCGACGACGGGCGCGGCGGCGGCGAGCGCGTCCTGCTCCCTGCGTTTCCTCAGCTTCGCGTCGATGCGAAAATAGGCGACCTCGAGGCGCCGCGCCATCAACGCGAATCCCAATTCGACGGCGTGCTGCATGGGCGTGCGCTTCGCGCCGTTCTCCTTGTGCCAGGGGCTGCCGCCCCAGAGGAGCGCCTCCGCGGCGGACTCGTGGCCCGCGCCCATGGCCAGGTGCAGGGGCGTGTCGAGGCCCCGGTGCGTCACGGCCGCCGGGTTCGCGCCGTGGCGAATCAAGAGCTGGATGCACTCCGTCTGGCCCTCGCCGGCGGCCCGGTGCAGGAGCGTCACGCCGCTCCAGCGCGTCGTCGTCACCGTGCACTGGCCCGCGTCGAGGAGCTTCTCCGTCAGCGGCACGTTGCCCGTGCGCACGGCGTAGAAGCAGTCCTGCGTCATATGGGCAGCGAGACGAGAAACGCGTGCAGTTAATCCAGCGCGGCCATCAGTAGGGGCAAACAAGGACCCCCGGCCGGGGTTGCCGCCGCCGCCCGTCGACGAGTGCGGCGAG
>NW_008705576.1:874872-880037 GCF_000186865.1 Aureococcus anophagefferens
GCGTCGACCGCTTCCGCAAGATCGCGCCGGCGCTTCTGCTCTTCCTCGTCGAGCGCCGCGCGCTGGGCCGTGGGCTCGCCGATCGTCTCGCCGCGGGCCGCCGCGATGGCGGGCACGTTCTTCGCGAGCGACCGCTTCTCCTCCTTCAAGATCTTGAGCGCGTGCAGCAGCTGGTCCTCGAGGAACGCGATGTTCTCCGGCGAGCCCTTGCTCCCGATCGACGCGTCCTTCTCGGAGGTCCAGGACTTGGGCTTCAGGTCCACGTGGCCCATGCCCGAGTAGATGCGGCTGATCTGGGCCTTGAGGTAGTCGTGCTGCTTGCCCTTGCTCAGGTTCTCCAACGCGGCCGAGACCAGGCGCCGAGCGCCCGCCGGCGTGGTCCGCGACAGGTCCGCGTCCGCGACGACGGGCTCGACATCGTAGCTCGACGCCGCCTTGGCGTACTTGTCCGCCACCGCGGCGCGCGCCTTCTCCTGGGCCGCCTTTGTCTTCTCCCGCTGGAGCTCGCGGCCCTTGGCCTCGCGAGCTTTGCACTCCGCGCGTCGCGCGGGGCCGCGGCGCCGGCTCTCCTTGACCGCGGCGGCGCGCTCGCGCTCGGTCATTGTGGTGTAGGCCCGCCCCTGGGGCGCCGCCTTCGGCTTCTTCATCACGGGCTCGGGGCGCGGCTGGCCCGCGCGTTTCCGCGGCCGGCTCTTCCGCTGCCCGACGTACTTGCCCGCCGAGCGGCCGTGGATGTGGTTCACCTTGGCGCACGCGATGTCCGCCGCGAGCGACGACGGGAGGTTGTCGAAGATGCGCTTGTAGGCCTTCATCACGGCGAAGAGCGACTCGAGCCGGTTCGTCGTCCGCCAGACGCCCTTGAACGCGGCCTTGGTCGCGCGCGTCGGCTTCGCCAGGTCGCCGTCGCCGAGGCGCCGCGTCGCCTCGCCCCCGAGCATCGTCCCCTTGACGCCCTCGAGGAGAGCCTCCAAAAAATCCATCATCTCCTCCTGCGCGTCGATGTTCGTCTGGTCCTTGGGCGTGAAGATCTCCGCGCGCTGCTCCGCGACGCCCTTCCTGGCGAGGTAGCGCCTGCGCCACTCCCGGTACGCCGGCACGTTCATCAAGACCGCGTAGGGGTCCCAGTCGGGGTTCAGCCAGGTCTGCGGCCACTGCGACCGCGGGATCTGGCACGCCGCGAGCGTCGCCTCGTGGACCTTGCACATGTCCGTCAGGTCCCAGTCCAGCTCCTCCGACGCCGCAAAGAATGTCCAGGGCTGCGTGAAGCGCTCGTCCAAGAGCGTGCGCGCGTAGAGCCCCGCGACGATGGGCTTCGAGCTGAGCTCCATCGCGAGGTGCGACCGGAGCAAGTTCTCGCTCTTCTCCGCGTTCTGGCGCAGGCAGCGCACGATCTCCGGCCGGAGCCACCAGACCCGCCGCGCCGAGGTCGTCAAGTCGTCCTGGCGGACGCCGCGGTCCGTCCTCTTGAACGCGGGCATGTACTTGCCCTTGCACTCCGCGGCGACGAAGGGCAGCCAGTCGGTCTCCACGAGCGTCTTCCCGTAGAGGTTCTGGCCCGTGCCGAAGGCCTTGGCGACGGCGCGGCAGATGACCGTCAGGTCGAGCGTGGGCCGCTGGTCGGCGGGCATCGCCGCGATCTTGTCCGCGTACAGCGACTCGAGGAGCTTCTTCTCCTTCTTGACGGCGCCGTCGAGGAACGTGTTGTGCAAGTGGCGCTCGCAGGTGCCCCAGAACGTAGCCGTCGCCTCGAGGATCGCAGCGGGCGTCATCTTCTCGACCACGTCGGGGCCCAGCTTGGCGACGACGGCCCGCTGGACGAGCACGCCGATCTCCCGGGACGTCGCCGTCGCCGTCGACGCGTTGTCGGACATGGCGACAGAGCCCACCAGCCGCGTGATCTCGACCATCGACGGGTCCGCCACGTCCTTGGCGGCGTCGTCGCCGAACTCGACCGCGACGGCCTGCTTGAAGGACTCGGCCGCTGCCGCGAGCTTGTCGTAGACCTCCTCCTTGATGGCCTGGGCCTCGCCCTTGGCCGTCTTGTCGAGGACCTGGTGGATGCCGAGCGCCCAGTCCTCGAGGAAGCCGTCCTGGTTCTCGAGCCGCGCGACGTTCCCGCAGAAGTCGTCGCCGTCGATCGGCGACCCGTCGGCGCCGTGGCACGCGACGCGCTTCGCCTTGCCCAGGGCCTGCGCCGTGATGATGTCGTTGAGCGGGCCGACCTCGTAGCGCATGCGCTTGATGCACTCGGCGCTCGGGAGCCGCATCTTCAGGAGGGCCGCGGGGTGGCTCTTCCCCAGGATCGCGTCCGCGACCGCCGCGATGATGTCGCCCATCTCGGCCGGGAAGACGTTCTTCGTGAGCAGGTTGTGGACCAGCAGGCGCGTGTCGACGTCGAAGGGCATGCCCCGGGAGCTCTCGACGCCCGGGACCCAGGGCTGGGCCTGCGACGGCTCCGCGGCGGCCGCCGACGCCTCGTTCTTGGAGATCTCCTTGTCCAGCTCGACGGCGAGCTTCTTGGACTCGCGGTTCGCGTCGGCGCGCTGCTTCTGGGCCTTCTTGAGGTCGCTGGGCTTCGGCGCCATCGCGAGCTTGTGCTCCGCGAGGAGCCGCGCGCGGACGGCGTCGACCTGGGCAGGAAAAGGGTGTGAAATTCCGAACTTCAAAGGCTCCTATCTCGGTCGGTTTGCGCTCGTTTCGGCTGATTTTTGGACGAGCGATCATCTCTCGGAGCGCTCTCGAAGCGTGGGTGCTGTTTCCGAAACGCGCGCGCGCGAAACACTCACGTTGAAGCGACGTTGAATCACCCTTTTCCTGCCCTGGCGTCGACGGCGTCCTTCACGGCCACCACGCGCGCGCGCTCCTTCTCCCGGACCTGCTCCTCCAACGCCGCGATGACGCCCTCGAGTCGCGACTTCTCCGCGGCCTTGAGCTCGGGGATGCACTTCTCCACGCGCTCCTGGACCTCCTTCTCGAAGCGCCGCTCGAGCGACTCCTTCGACTTGATCGCCTTCTCCTCGGAGCGCCGCGCGGCGGCCGCGCGCTTCTCCGCCGTGTTCGCGCGCTTTGTCTCGCGCTCCGCAACGTTGGTGATGTCGCAGATCCGCGGCTTCTTCGACCGCGCGACGGCCGGCGTCGCGTCGGAGGGCTTCGAGTCCTCGAGCGCCTGCTGGAGGAGGCCCGCGTGGTCCGCGAAGAGGCGCGCGACGGCGGGCTGCAGGTAGTTGCGCCGCAGCGACGCGCCCTTCTTGAGGGACTTGCCGCCGGGGCCCATGAGCGCCTTCGCCCCGTCGTAGAGGTGGAACGCGTACCTCCTCACGTGGTACGGGTCGATCGGCACGGAGGCCTTGCCCGGCAGGTCGACGACGGCCGCCGCCTTGGCGACCGCGCAGGCGCGCGGCCAGGTAATATTCGACGTCAAGTCCCTGAAGTAGCCGGGCACCCACTGCCGCTCGCCTTGCCAGGACTGCGGCGGGCGGAACGGCAGGTCGACGGCGGCGGCGGCCGCGTCCGCGAGCACGGCGTCCTGCCACTCCTTGGCGCGGCACTGCAGCGTCGCCGAGGCAACCAGGAGCGCGAGGATGAGCCGCTCCGTGTCCGTGCCCACGACGTCGCCCTTCGTCCAGAAAATATGCCCTCCCTCAGCCCCATTTGCCTACACGCGGTGGACGGATGGGTTCCCGTCGGTTCCGGCGCCCCCGGGCGCCCGAGGCGCGCCCGATCCACCCCGACCACCCCGGGAGTCGATTGACCCGATCCCCGACCGCGCCCCACCGCCCAGACGCGCGCGCGCACCATGTCCTCTCGCGGCGCGGACCAAGTCCAAACGGGATCCAGTCAACAGCCGCAGCGGGCTGCGTATCTGTCCGATCTCTCTCGCAAGGATACGGGCGAAACCCACGCTCTCCCAATTCGAACGATTGATTGCGACGCCGGAATTTTGCCGACGCGAACGCCTCTCCGCACCGCAGCCCATGTCTGTTTCGTCGAGCTCGGCCTTTGATTCGTGTGTCCGGCGTTGAAGCCTTCACGGTTTCGAGGTGCAGTCTTCAACTCGAGCCACTTTGTTTCGCCCTACCATCACACTGGCGAACTTTGTTGGGTGCTGAATTTTTACCCTGCCCACGCCACTGGAAAATCGACGATTTTGGGCACCTCGACCGCGGACCCCCTGCTTGTCTCATCGTGATGGACGTTTATCTGGGGCTCCGGAACCGCAGCCGATCATGCTAGGTCATCGATTGGCACAAGTTATGGCCGAAAATATCGGTTTTTGGAGATTTCCGGCGTGCGCGAGCGCCACGTACGCGTGTCCACCCGACGGCGGCGGGTGCCACGCACGTCCACGCTAGCCCAGGGAGTCCACCCGGGCCCCAGGCGGTCGCGCGGGGCGCCGAAGCGAGTATATACGGCCGTATACGACGCGTTTGTACTGGTTTAGTACGGCTAGGGTGTACTGGCGAGGCACCAACGGCAGGAAAACAGGCGCGCAGAGCACCGTTTCGACGGCCGAGCGTCTTCTGGAGTCGAGACAAGATGTCTCGACGCAACGCCAGCGCCAGTTCGCGTTCGTGGGCGCGTCGTCGCTGTAGACCGTGTTGGTGTCGTTTTCGAGGCGCTGGCAGGAGGCGCCCAAGCTGTTGCTGTCGAGTGCCGCGTTCACCTGACGCGCGGGCCAGCGGAGCCCCGGTGATCGGTCGTGAGAGGGTATCGGAACCGCTCTGGACGTCCAGGGGCGTCGCGGCGCCGCACACTGGCTCGTTTTGACCGCCGCCAATCGATGAGAATCGAGGAATCGAGGCCGTAGGGTGGTCCGACGGTGGAGCTGTCCGGGTTTCGCGAGACATGTTCTTCGTAGCAACCCTCTCCGCACTCCCTCCGGAGAAACCCGGACAGCTAGGTCCGGAACACGTCCAACACGCGCCAGCCGTCTCGAGAGAACGCTCCGACGAGGCCGTTGCGTTTTCGACGACGCCCGGACCGTTTCGCGCGCGGCGTCTTCGCAGTGGTCTGGCCACGCACGGTCCCGAGGCACATGCGGGAGCGCGCGGCCCCACTCCCCGGGGGCGCCGCGCACGCGCTGTCGCGGCGGCCGCTCTCCGAGCCGCTCGAGGGCCTCACCCAAAGTCAAGTTTGACCGGGTGGGCAGGGAAAATTGCTGCGCA
>NW_008705576.1:880087-911490 GCF_000186865.1 Aureococcus anophagefferens
CCAAAAACCCCCCCACAAAAAAGGGGGGGGGTAAGACGTTTTTAGTGGGCGGCAAATATGATTGGTCTCTAATAGGCTTAGGCTAAGAGGCGCCCCCTCTCAAAACCCCCCACCCTTTTTGCGCCGAGCTCCCAGAGGCGGCGGCGGCGGCGAACTCGTTGTCGGCGAGCTCGAGCATCATGAAAAACGTGCGGAAGCCGACCAGCGGCTCGCAATCGGCGAACTAGTCGTCGATCTCCGGGCTTGAGAAGGTCGTCAAAGAGCGTCGTTCTGCGAACTGGTAGGCGAGGCCGTGGGCGCGGCGACGACGTCCGTGTAGCGGTCGGGGACCTCCGCGACGATGGTGTTCGTCGTCGAGACGGTCGAGCTCGTCGCGTGCGCGCCGACGGCGAGCGCGCTCGTCGCGCCGAGACGGTCGGCCGAGCGCGCAGCGTCGACGGCGTCCGCCGCGCGCGTTTCAGGGCTCCCGCGAGCAGCCGACGCGTTCAGCGCCCGCGTAGGGTCTGTCGGCGCCTAGGAGAGCGGCTCCGTGCCGCCGGAGCGGCTCGCGCGGACCGGGTCCGCCGAGGTTGACGCTCGGAACACATTCCGGCCCGAGGCCGTGCCCGTACGCCGACGCCGTCGTCACACTCGACGCAGCGCCCAACGTAGGGGCGGGGGGTGCCGGGGCGCCCGGCGACGGGGTCGCAGGCGCCCGAGAGGGCCAGGGGTCGCGGCCAGCGACGTGCGCACGATCCGCTTCCACGGCTTCGGCGTCCGCTTCAAGCCGGCTGACCAAAAACCCGCCCACAAAAAAGGGGGGGGGTAAGACGTTTTTAGTGGGCGGCAAATATTGCCCTTGTGGCGCGCAACCTCGGCCTGGGCCTGTTGCTGAGCGTGCGATGAGCAGCTCCGCGACCCCCATGCCGCCCGGCGGCTTCGCGAACGTCGAGGACGAGCCGCCTCCGTCGCGGAAGCGCGGGCGGAGCCCCGAGCCCGCGGCGCCGCGCGCGCACCTGCCGCGCGTGCTCCCCGCCGGGACGCGCGCGGCCATCCTCGCCGCCGTCGCCCCGGGTCGCGAGGCGCACGAGGTCGACGACTACCGGCGCCAGGTGCTCGCCGCGGGCCAGACGGCCGAGTTCGTCATCCCGAGCCAGGTGCGTCCCTTGATTTTTTTGCGCCGCCGCGGACCGCCGTAGCCAGGTGACGCCCAAGTACGTCTGCAACGTCTGCGGCAACCGCGACCAGCGCAAGTTCCTCCACGAGCCCCGGGCCGGCGACGTCGTCTGCCTCGGCGCCGACGAGACGGGCTGCGGCAACGTCGTCGAGGAGCACAAGATGCACGAGGGCGCGCAGTACCGCAAGTTCGAGGGCGAGGACGACAAGTCGCACCACGGACCGGCGCCGAACCGGCTCTACTCCGCGGCGCACAACATGCGCACGTCCATGGTGCCCACGGGCGGCGCCGGCGGCGCCGCGGCGAGCCGGCTGCGCCAGGCCTACGACGCCGTGGAGCTCGGCCTGTCGAACCTCGGGAGCGACGAGAAGCGGACGCGCGTCGGCTACAAGGACCAGATGAAGAAGCGGGCCTTCGACCAGATTGTGCACGTGGCGTCGAATTTGGAGCTCCACGCGTCCGTCGTCTCGCGGGCCCAGGCGCTCTTCGCGAACTTCCGCGACGAGAAGGAGTACGTGCAGCGCTACGACGCCGTCCTCGCGGCGTGCGTCGTCCAGGCCGCGGAGGAGGCGGCGGAGGACGAGCACCGCAAGAGCCTGCTCGCGCCCGCGGCGAAGGCGGAGGCGCCGCGGCCCCTCGTGGCGTCGAGCCGCGCGCGGCTCCTCGCGAAGCCGCTCGGCTCCGCGGCGACGCTCGGCGACGGCGCGATGGCGCCGCCCGTCGCCGTCGCGCGGCGGCGCCACCCGGCGGCGCCGACCAAGGGCGCGGCGCGGCCCGCGCCGACGAACACGGTCCGCGCGGGCAAGGACTGGGCCGCCGCGCTCGAGGACCTCGGGAGCGACGACTCCGACGACGACTAAGTTAAACCGCTCGAGGCGCCTTACCAGCCCGCGACGCGGCCGCAGCGCGCGTCCATGGCGGCGTCGGAGTTGCCGTAGACCTTCTGGCCGTCGGCCGTCGCGCGCATGACCCGCACGCGGAAGTTGTCCGCGCGGGGCGCGTCCACGGGCGTCGTCGCGTCGCGGCTGAGCGCCTTGCCGAGGCCCTTGGAGTTCCACGACTCGAGGATCATGTTCTTCGTGAAGGTCATGTCCTTGAAGCAGGTCTGCGCGTCCTCGTAGCCCCGCCGGAGCGCCGCGACGCCCGTCGCGCGCGGCAGCATCCAGAACCAGTCGCGCGCGGCGCAGAACTTCGACAGGTCCCAGGCGCAAAAGGGCGAGATGGGCTCGGGGAAGTAGCCGTCGGGCCGGTTCTTGAAGATGACGTCGAACGTCACGCCGCGCGCCTCCTCGAAGGCCTCGATCTGCGACCCGCACCAGTTCGCGTTCGCCACCTGGCCGAGCCCCGACTGGAGCACCTCCCGCGCGCGCCACGCGTCGGACGCGTTCGGGTCCGGGTGGTGCGTCATGAAGTACTTGCGCTGGCAGTGGGGCTCGGGCTCCGTGTGCAGGCCGTCGATGACCTCGAGCGCGCCGACCTCGAGGCCCATGCCCTTGACGATGCGCTCGAGCTCGCCCGCGGCCGTCGCGTCCACCAGGCTGCCGCGGCCGAGGTTCTCCTCGCGGCTCGCGCCCTTCCAGCCCCGGTCCGTCGCCTTGAGGAACGCGAAGAGCACCGTGCGCTTCCCGCCGAAGGCGTCGGCGAGGTTCGGCTTGTAGCTGCCGTGGACGGCGGCCTCGCGGAACGTCCGCGCGTTGCCGGCGACGCAGATGGCGACGGTGGGGCCGTCGCCGTCGCAGGCCGGAGCTGTCGTGCTCGACGACGCCAGCGACGCGAGCACGACGAGCAGGCGCGGGGGCTGCCCCCATTGCGATGAATTATGGGGCAGCACCGTACTTGGCCACGCGACGATGCTCGCCAAGAGCTCTGCTCGATTGCCACAGATCAGACGCGGCCTAACATCCTCGTCCACTCGAGCCGCGCCGCACCGCGCCGGCACCGCACGGCAATGGCCTCCCAGGCCCTCGTCGACGCCTCCAAGGCCGCCATGGCCAAGGACTACGCCGGCGCCCTGGCGCTCCTCGAGGGCAAAATAGAAGAGCCCGAGCGGTCGTCGGCCGTCGCCCAGAACATCCTGGGCGTCTGCCTCTGGAAGGTCGGGCGCCTCGACGAGGCGTCGGCGTGCCTCGGCGCGCTCGCGGCGCAGCCCGGCGCGAGCGCGCAGGTCGCGGGCAACTACCGCGGCGTGCGCCTCGACGCCAAGGTCGCGGCGATCACCGCGGCGAACGACGCCAACGGCGCACGGCCGCCGGGCGACGCGGCGGCGGCCGCGGCCTGCGCGGCGCGCTACGAGGCCGTGGACCTCGACGACCCCTGCACGGACGACATCCGCTTCCACGCGCTCTACAACGCGGGCCTCTGCCGCCTCGACGCGGGCGACACGGGCCGCGCGGCCCAGTGCTTCGAGGCGGCGCTGCAGGCGAAGCCCGACTTCGCCGCGGCCTGGCACAACCTCGGGGAGGCGCTGCGGCTCCTGGGCGACCTCGACGGCGCGGCGCACGCCTTCGGCGAGGCCAAGGCGCGCGGCGGCGGCGGCGGCGGCGATGCGGGCGGGCCGTCGGACGACGAGGTCGCGGACGCGGCGGGCCGGGGCCTCGTCGAGTCCATGCTCCAGGCGGGGCGCTACGCCGACGCGCTCGCGGCGCTGGGCCCGCTCTTCGACGCGAGCTCCGGGGAGGGCCTCATCGAGCCGCTCTACTGGCGGGGCCTGTGCCGCCTGAACACGGGCGACGCCGCCGCGGCCGCGGAGGACCTGGAAAAGTGTGTCGTTTTATTGGAAAAGCAAACCCACCCCATCTACCCGCTCGCGGGCGTCCGGGGCCCGCTCTTCACGGCCTGCGCGCGCCGCGGCGAGGCGTTGCTCCTCGACGGCAACGACGCGGCCGCCGCGCTGCCCTACTTCGAGAAGGCCGTCGGCGCCGTCGACGACGCGCACGCGGAGCGCGCGACGGCGCGGCTCAATTTGGGCATCTGCCGCGCGCGCACGGGCGACGGCGCCGGCGCCGCGGCGATGCTCCGCCAGCTCGCCGACGAGGGCCGGGGCCCGCCGGACCGCGCGGGCCACGCGCTCGGCTCCGTCTTATTGGACGGCGGCGACTACGCGGCCGCGAAGGACGCGTACGCCGCGGCGACGGCCGACCCGTCGAAGATCCGCGACCCCGACGACGCCGACGGCCTCCACAACCTGGGCTTCTGCTGCTACAAGCTCGGCGACCTCTACGCGGCGCGCGACGCCTTCGCCAAGTCGCTGGCCATGCGGCGGGACCACGAGCCCTCGGTGCGCGCGGTCAAGCTCATCGACGCGCTCATCGCCGCGCGCGAGCGCCGCGAGGACGCGGCGCTCGGTGCCCTCGCCAAGGACTGGGACGCGTGCGCGGCGCTGGGGGAGGACGAGGCGCCGGCGCCGTCGGACCTCGACGCGCGCTACCTGCTGTTGCGGGACCGGCTCGCGCGCGACGCGGCGGAGCCGTTGAGCGGCGTCAAGCGGGGCGGCACGGAGGAGGGGTCCCTCGAGCGGCCCTTCGACCCCGCGGAGCTCCCGGAGGTCCAGGCCGCCGACGACGCCACGCGCAAGGCGTTCCGCGCGCTCCGCGCCGTCGACAAGCTCCGCGCGTCCGCGTTCTCGCCGCGCGACGCCGCGCTCGACGACGCGCTCGCGGGGCACAAGGCCGCGGCGAAGAAATCCATCGCCGAGGGCGAGGCCGCGAAGCGGTCCGACGGCCCGCGGGGCGAGGCCGCGCGGACCGACGCGGCGGCGGCGCTCGAGGCCGTCCGCGACGTCGCGGCTCGCGGCGACGCCGCCGCGCGGGCGAACGCCGCCGCGCGCCGCGACGCCGAGCGGGCCGCGCTCGCGGACGCGGCCGCCGCCGTCGACGGCGCCGTCGCCGCGGCGGCCGCCGCCGTCGACGCGCACGCGCGCGCGGCCGAGGCCGCGGCGGTCGCCGCCGCCGAGGCCGCGGCGGCGCGGCGCCGCGAGGCCGCCGCCGCCGCCGAGGCCGAGGAGCGCGCGGCCCTCGAGGCGGCGGAGCGCGCGGCCCTCGCCGCGGACCTCGACGCCGCGGACGCCGCGCTCGGCGGCGCCGCGGACGGCGGCGACCCCGAGGGCCTCGCGGCGGTGCGGCGGAGTGCGACCGCCTCGCGGGCGTGCTCGCCGCGGGCGCGGCGACGGCCGCCGCGCGCGACCGCGCGGCGAAGGCGGGCGTCGCCGACGAGCCCGAGTTCGCCGCCGCGGCCCGGGCCGCCGACGCCGCGCGGGACGCGGCCGCGGCCGCGGTCGACGCCGCGCGCGGCGCGGCCGGCGACGCCGCGGCCGAGCTCCTGGCGGCGGCCCGGGCCGCCGTCGACGCCGCGACCGACGCCGCGGCGGCGCTCGGCGCCGCCGTCGCCGACGCCGCCAAGGCCGCGCGGAAGCGCCGCGCGGCCGAGGGCCGGCGCCGCGAGGCCGAGCTCCTCGCGCGGCTCGCGGACGAGGAGGCCGCCGCGCGGCGCCGCGCGGAGGAGTTCTACGCGGCGCTGGACCGGAAGCGGCTCAAGAAGACGGGCCGCGTATTAGACGGCGCCGCGCAACAAACCTACGAGGACCCGCGGAAGCCCCTCGACGTCGCGGCCTTCGCCCCGGCGGACGCCGACGCCGCGCGGAACCTCTACGCCCAGGGCTGGTCCACGGGCGCGCTCGTCGTCCTCGCGCGGGGCCGGCGCCGCGGCTCGCTCCGGGGCGCGGCCGCGGCGTGCCTCGCCGAGGCCGCGAAGGGCCGCGCGCCCCTCGACAGCGACGACGCCGGCGCGCTGGAGCTCTACGCGGCGGGCTGGTCGCCGAGCGCGCTCGCCACGCTCCTGCGGCTCCGCGCGGCCGGCGGGGGGGACCTCGCGGACCTCGCGGCGGGCCACGCGCAATCGCTCGGGCCCGCCGCGGCGACGCGGACCTACGACCCCGCGCGCAAGTACGCCCTCGGCGACCTCGCGGCGCCGGAGGCGCCGCCGGGCGTCGACCCGAGCCGCCGCGAGCTCCACCTCGACGCGGCCGCCTTCGCCGCCGCGTTCGGCATGGACCTCGCGGCCTTCGAGGCGCTCCCCAAGTGGAAGCAGGCGCAGCTCAAGCGCGCGCGCGGGCTCTTCTAGCCCCCGGGGCTCGTAAGCGTGGGCTACGCCGCCGCCGCGCGCGCGCCTAGAGGCCCGCGGCGGACTCGGCCGCGTGCGCGTCCGCGGCCTCGTAGGCCTGCTTCCGGCCGCCGGCGGGCCCGTCGATGATGGAGTCGAGGCTGACGAACTTGTTCGTGATGCGCATCTGGTCCATGGCCGTGCGGATGCGGTGCTTGCGGAGGAAGGCCTCGTGCGAGTTCTGCTTGCGCTCGTCGACGACCATGGCGCGCTCGAGCTTGATGCGCGCGGACCGCGCGTCGTCGAGCTGCACCTTCTGCAGGAGCTGGAGGCGGTGGAAGTCGTCGACGCGGCGGATGCGCGCGACGTTCTCGAGGCGCGCGACGTTCTCGAGCTCCGACTCGACCTTCTGCATGGCCAACGCCTCCTCGCGCTCCTTGGTGACGCGGTTGTAGTACTGCTCGCGGTGCTTGCGCTCGGCGATGATCTTGCCCCGGCGCTCCTTGCGGAGGTCGACGGCGATCTCGAGCCGCTCCTTGCGCATCTTGTCGTTGGCCTCGCGCTCCGCCTTGGCCTTTGCGGCCTTGACGACGTCCTCGTCCTGCTTCTCGCGGGCGCGCACGGCCGCGTCCTGCTGCTTCTTGGCGAAGAGCTCGCGCTCCTCCTGCTGGCGCTTCCGGTTGTGCTCGAGCGCCTGGCCGATGCGCTTCTCCGCCTTGGCGCGCGCGGCCTGGATCTCCTCCTTCTTCTTCGCCTTCTTGGCCTGGAGCATGGCGCCGAGCTTGACCTCGCGCTCCTGCATCTTCACCTGGCTCAGCTCCGCGAGCTCCTGGATGTGGTTCAGCGCCGCCTCCGATCTTTTAGCCTGCTCGACGAGCTTCGCGGACCGCTCGCTGTCGCGCTCGCGCATGGCGTCGGCGTGGCTCCGCTTCTGCGTGGCCTCCTCGGCGACGCGCTTCTTCTCCCGCTCGACCTCCTTGGCCGCCGCGGCCTTGGCGTGCTGCTCCTCCTCGTACTCGCGCTCCGCGGACCGCTCCTTGCGCTCCTTCTGCTTCGCCTCGAGCTTCGCGCGGCTCTCGGCCTTCTTCTTCTCGTTCTCGGCGACGCGCGCGCGCTCCTCGGCCTCCGTGTGGCGCATCTTCTCCTGGAGCTCGCTCATCTTCTGCTCGCCGGCGATCATGCGCGACAGCTCCTTGGCCTGCCGCTTCTTTATCGCCTCGATGCGCTTGATCTCCGTGGCGGAGATGGCCTCGGACGCGACGGGGCCCGCCGTCGCGTCCATACCACCCGCGCCGGGGGGCACGCCGACCGTGGACGTCGCGTCGAAGCGGCCCGCGGGCGCGGCGTGCGCCGGCGCGTCGCGCGCGAGGTCCGCGCGAGTCGCGCGGACCATGCTCAGCTTGTCCTGGCGCCGCTTCTCGAAGAACTCGTAGCGCCGGTCCGCGACCTCCTTCGACGTGCCCGGCCCGCCGAAGGCCTTGGCGGGCCGCGGGAGCAGCTCCTCGACGAGCAGGCCCTTGTGGAGGCAGGCCTCGAGCGTGCGCGGCGAGTTCACGTTGAGGCCCTCGACGTTGCCGTCCTTGGGCACGGCCGGCGCCATGGCGCGCGTGTGAGAAGGGCGCCAAAGGTCCGCGGGGTCGTGGCGCCGCGCGCGTGCGCCGATCGACGTCGGGAGAGCACAGACAAGAGGGCAGCGCTCTCGTTCGGCAGCGCTAATTACGCGATCTTCGTGTTGCACTGCAACATCTTCGGCAGCGCGGCGGAGTCTGGTGCCTCCCACGGAGGCCGGCCTCGGCCATGGTCAAGTTCGCCGTCAAGCCCCGGGGGCGGGCGGCGCCGGCGGGCGAGGGGCTCGGCGCGGAGGCGCTCGCTTCCGAGCTCGCCGCCGTCAAGCGCCAGAAGCGGGCCCTCCAGCGCCAGCTCGCGGGCCACGTCAAGCTGGCCCACATGGCCGCCGTGACGTCCCACGCCGAGGCGCGCACGTTCTGCGCGACGATCTTCGGCAACGCGCTCTACGAGGACCGGCTGCCGCCGCGCTTCCTCGTGGCGTCCTACGTCGGCGTCGACCCGGACCGGCCCCGGGGTCCGTACCCGCCGTCGCTCTTGCGGCTCCACCCCGCGCGGGACCACGCGCTGGGCACGCCGGCGACGCGTTTGGACCTCGCGCCCTGGCGCGCCGACGAGCCCCAGCTCCGGCGCATCGTCGCGGCCGTCGGGCCGACGCTCGTCGACCTGGACCTCGCGTCGGCCGTCGCGCCGTACGCGCGGGGGCCCGGCGCGGCGCCGTCGTGCGTCGCGCCCTGGACCTGGCCGCGCCACAAGGCCTGCGAGCACCACGGCCACCTCCCCGACGACGCGGGCCTGCGCGCCGTCGCCGTCGCGGCGACGCACGACCGGAGCGACGGCCGGCGGCCGCTCCGGCTGCGACGGCTCGGCCTCGCGCGGTGCGGCGCGGTGACCACGGCGGGCGTCGCGGGCGTCGTGCACGCGACGCTGCACAGCCTCGAGGCGCTGGACCTCGCCGAGAACCCCCAGCTCGACGAGGCCGTCGTGTTGGCGTTGAGGGATCCGCTGCGGCCCGCGCGCCTCGCGACGATCGACCTGAGCGGTTTGGCCGCGCTCGGCGACGGCGGCGTCGCCGTCGTGGTCCGCTGCTGCCCGGGCCTCGAGGTCGTGCGTCTGTGCGGCTGCGGCCGCGTCGGCGACGAGGGCGCGCGCCTGCTCGTCGACGGCTGCCCGGGCCTCCGGGACCTCCGGCTCGCGTCGTGCGCCCGCGTCGACGGGTCCTTCCTCGCGCACGACGTCGTCGCGCCGCGCGACCCGAAGCAGGTCGAGGGCGAGATCGCCTGCCTCGCCATGCGCCCGGCGCTGACGGCGCTGGACCTCGGCGACACGGCCGCGCGGCGCGAGTGCGCGCGGTGGGCCGCGGGCTGCTGCCCGGCGCTCCGCGCGCTGCGGCTGGCGACCTGCGGGCCGCTGGAGGACGAGGGGCTCCTGGCATTAGCCGTGAACCCGGCCCTGGCCCTCGAGTCGCTCGACGTGTCCGGGTGCCACCTGCTGGGCCGCGACGGTCGCGGGCTGTGTGGAAATCAACCGCTGGTTTGGGACGTCCCGACCAAACTTTGAAACTCTCTAGCTCGGTCAATTCGAAGTCGATTCGGCTGATTTTTGGACGAATTGATTGCTCTCATTCAGTTTTTGAAGCACAGTTGAAGAGTCTGGTCCGAACCGTTCGATTACGCGCACATTGAAGTCGGGTTGAAGATTTGATTTCCACACAGGCGGCAAGGCCTTCTACGAGCTCGCGTACCGCCACGGCGACTCGCTCGAGTGTTTGGACCTGCGGCACGTGCCGCTGCTCGCGCCCCACGTCGTCGCCCAGATTTTAGACGACTGCACGTTCCTGCGGCAGCTGCGCCTCGACGGCACGCAGGCGCCGTCGGAGGCGTGCTTCGGCGGCGCGGAAGGCGCGGAACTCGCGCTCGCGCAGGCCAAGGAGGGGCTCAGGGCCGCGGCGTTCCGGCCGAGCGGCGGCGTCGGCGCGCCCGTGAGCCTGTTGGGGGGCAAGGGGTCCGGCAAGCGGCGGCGGCCGCCGGAGCGCCCGCCGGCGGCGCACCGGGAGCGGCCCGTGCGGACCGCGCGGCTCGGCGCGCTCGAGGAGCTCACGATGGCCGGCTGCGCGCGGCTGACGGCGCCGGCGCTCGCCTGGGTCGCGACCCGGCTGCCGAACGTCCGCTGCCTGGACCTGACGCACGCGGGCGCCGGCGGCGCTTTGACGGACGCGTCGGTCTGGTGCGTCGCGTCGTCGTGCCCGCGGCTGCGGCGGCTGCTCATCGCGCGGCCCCAGGACAGCGGCGGCATGAGCCGCAATGCGGCGGCGAACAGCGCCTTCCTCACGGACGCGTCGCTCTACGCGATCGGCGAGCACCTGCCGCGGCTCGAGACGCTCGACCTGAGCCAGCACCCGTTCCTGACGGCGCTGGGCTGGGCCGGCTTCGAGAACCCGCGTTTGAGGGTATTGAAGATGACGGGCTGCGCGGCGCTCGAGGTGCGGGGGTTGCAGGTGGTCGCCAAATTCGCGCCGAACCTCACGGACTTTGACGCGAACGGCGCGCCGCTCGTGGAGCCCGAGGACGTGCGCCGCGTCTTCGGCGCCAACGCCTACGCGACGTCCCACGAGGGCGACGTCGCCATCCGCCCGAACCGCGACGCCGCGGCCATCGAGCGGCGCGACGCCGCGTACGCGCGGCTGCACCACGAGGGCTTGTGCGCGACGTGGATCTTCTGCGGCTGGCGCTTTTTTCAACTGACGCACCGCATCCGGCGGCGCATCGCCGGCGCCGTCGTGAAGCGCGCCGTCGTCGAGTACCGCGCGCGGCGGCGCGACGCGTTCCGCCAGCACTTCAAGCGCCTGGTGAACTACCGGCGCATCATCGCGCGGTGGTCCGCGATCCGCCTCCAGCGGTGCGTGCGCCGCTGGCTCGTGGCGCGGGGCATCCGGGCCTGCGTGCGCATCCAGCGCTGCTACCGGAGCCGCCGGGCCAAGTGGCTCGTGGACATGCTCACGATGATCAACGGCTCCGTCACGTTGATCGCGCGCGTCTGGCGGGGAAAGAAGACGCGGACGGACCTACCGTTGGATTTATTGCGCATGGCGAAGCAGTGGGAGGAGGAGATCGGCCGCGGCGGCGGCAACCGGAGCCGCGCGGCCGAGGAGCTCGAGGACGCGATGTCGCGGCGGATCCTCGACGAGATCGGCGGCCACGTCGCGCGCCTCGCGGAGAACATGGCGACGACGAAGCGCCAGATGGGCGAGACCATGCAGACGAAGCAGGACCGGCTGCGCAAGGGGGTCCAGGAGCGGCTCAAGGCCGCCGAATTGTCCATCCCCCTGTCGCGGAAGATGCGCGTGCCCGTCTACGGCGACGCCAGACCCCACGCGTACGACGGCGCGGCCGCGGCCGCGGGCCGGTCCCACGTCTTCGGCGAGGCTGTGTGGCCCGAGCCCCGGGGCCGCGTCTTCGAGGAGACCGTGGCCGACTTCGACCCCAAGGCCGCGACGTACGAGGCGCGCGCGAAGATGGTCGAGAAGACGGCCGCGGCCGCGCTGAGCGGCGGCGAGCTCGCGCCGGAGCTCGGCAAGGGCGGCGACTCCAAGGACGCGGATTATGCGGATGGCAAGGCCGAGCAATCTCGACGCACGCCCTGGTCCATGGCGAATCTACAGAGCGCCGATTCGTTACTGCCGACGCTCGCGGCGGCGAATCTGGCGCAGATGAAGCAGACGCTCATCCTGGACCGGGCGAAGAACGAGACGGAGGCGCGGCAGATCGAGGAGGCGAAACGGTTGGAACAGGCGCTGGAGGAGGCCGAGGAGGAGGCGCGGCAGCAGGCCGCGGCCGCGGCGCTCGTGTCCGAGGAGGAGAACCAGGCCGTCACGGACATGTGCGCGCTCGTCCGCGGCCACTTCGGGCGGACGATCGCCGACCAGGCGCGCGAGAACCGCGCGACCATGCTCGAGGAGCGCGAGAAGGCGCGGGTCGGCAAGGCGGCGACGGCGATCCAGAAGCTGGAGCGCGCGCTGTCCGTACGGCGCGACTTCGACGACCGCGACATCGGCGTCGGCACGTGCTGCGGCCTGCGCGAGGTCGTCCAGGAGGAGTACGCCGTCGTCGAGTACGGCGAGCCGCCCCAGCCGTCCCTCGTGAGCCGGCGCGGCCGGGGCCGCCACGCGCCGGGCAGCGAGGGCGAGCAGGAGAACAAGGCCAAAATACAGATCCGCGTCCACGCGGACTTTCAGATTCGACGGTCCTACGAGCGCAAGGCCGCGCTCTTCGAGCGGGGCGAGCTCCGGTCCAAGTGCGCGGCCATCGACGAGAAGGGCCTGGTGAAGGCCTACGAGCGCCTCGAGGCGCTGGACGCGGAGCACTGTGTGGAATTCAACCACTGGTTTGGGTGGTCCTGACCGAACTTCAGAATTCTCTAGCTCGATCAAATCGAAGTCGATTCGGCTGATTTTTGGACGAATCGATTGCTCTCGTCGAGTTCTCGAAGCACAGCCGAAGAGATTGCGTCGAAACGGTCGCATATGCGGACATTGAAGTCGGGTTGAATATTTGAATTCGGCACAGGCGGAGCACGACAAGCTCGCGGACCTCGAGCTCGCGAACGACTGCGTCGGCAAGGCGCTCCAGGCCATGATCGTGGCCTACCTGTCTGCGGAGAGCGAGAAGACGCAGGCGCCGGCGAAGGTGCCCGAGGCCTGGGACGTGGCCATGCGGGGCGTCGCCGCGCGGCGGAAGCACCTCACGTACGCCGTCGACGCGCTGGAGAAGGCGCAGTGGTGGGGCGTCGAGGCCGTGCGCTGCCACTACCGGCGCCACCGGGCCTGCGCCCTGTCCATGTCGACGGCGGCGAACCGGCTGCGCTGGCTCGACCGCGAGTGCGCCCTCATCGGGAAGCTCCGCGCGTTCCTGAGGCAGCGGCGCGAGATGGCGCCCGACTCGATCCACCAGAAGTACTACGTCGCCTGGCTCGACAGCCAGCTCGAGCGCCTCGCGTCCATGTTCGTCGCGCTCGACTCGGAGCAGGAGCACGTCGTCGCGCGGGACCTGGGGCAGATGCGCGCGTGCATGGAGACCGCGCTCGGCTCGGAGGCGATCCTCGACGAGATGGTCCAGGACCTCCGCGCGGACTACAAGTACGACGCGGAGAAGGTCGGCCTCGAGCTCGCGCGGCTGCGCATGGACGCCGAGTCCGAGGACGCGCTGCGGGCCCTCGAGGCGACGACGGTGCTCAAGCAGAAGCAGGAGCACCTCCACGAGGGCGCGTTCGTCCAATTGCGCGCGGCCCTGGAGGACCTCCACAAGCGCGAGGAGTCGCGGCTCGAGCGGCAGATCGCGTTCCGCGGCGACGAGCAGGGCCTGGAGCGGGAGAAGCTCGTCGACATCCAGGCCGTGCTGCGGAACCCGCCCAAAATCCACGGCCACTTCGACCGGGAGAAGTGGCTCGACGTCTTCCGGTCCCAGCCGTGGCTCGCGCAGCAGGAGGTCGAGGAGGCGAAGCGGCGCGAGACCTTCGACAAGAAGAAGATGCAGCTCGCGCAGATGGCGGGCATCGTCGAGCAGAAGCGCGAGGACATGGTCAAGGAGTCCGCGGAGTTGGACGCCTTGGAGGCCGCGATGCTCGAGAACGAGCGCGTCCGCGACGCCGCGGACTCGACCCGCGACGCCCGGGAGGCGGCGGCGACGTTCCTCGAGGTCAACGCGGGCGTGCTCGCGGAGAAGCGCGCGGACCACGCGCGCCGCGAGGAGGCGCTCGAGAAGCTCGAGGGCACGCTCGCCGAGTTCACGCGCGAGATGGGCGCGGAGGAGAAGGAGGCCCACGACCGCCTCGCCGCGGCGCGCGCGGCCAAGGCCGAGTTCGACGCGACGGAGTCCGAGGAGGAGGACAAGCGCGCGGCCGTGCTGAACGCGCGGAAGCGCGCGATCGCCGCGGAGATGAGCTCGATCGAGCAGGAGATGGCGGCGGACGACGGCGACGACGCCGACGCCATCGACGCCATGGAGGAGCGGTCCAAGGGCCTCGAGGAGGAATTGGAGGCCATCGACCGCGAGCTCAAGTCCATGAAGGAGCGCAGCGAGCGCCGCAAGGTCATGACCGAGGCCGTCGAGGCCGAGGCCACCGAGGAAGTGGAAGCAAAAGCCCAGAAGGAGCTCCAGGAGAAGCTGAGGGCCGACAAAAAATCGGAGGCCGTCGAGAAGATGCGCGAGCAGGCGCGCAAGGACGAGGAGCAGGCCGCGAAGGAGGAGGCCGCGCTCCAGCTCGAGCGCGAGCAGGCCGCGGAGCTCAAGGCCGCGGGCGCGCTGGCGGCCATGGGCCTCGTCGACCCGTCCCTCAAGAAGCGCAAGGGCCCCCTGCGCGAGGCCTACAAGGAGGCGAAGCACCGCGCGCGCCGCGCGGTCTTCGGCGCCGACTCCGTCGCGGCGGAGCAGCAGGAGTCGAACCACATGATGCAGTCCATCATGCGCCGCCAGAAGCTCAAGATGGGCGCCGCGACGGCCATCCGGAGCATCCGCTTCACCGTGGGCAAGGAGGAGACCGACGCCTTCAAGGAGAAGCAGGAGCAGTTCGCCGCGGACAGCCTCCCGCACTACATCCGCGTGAAGAAGACCATCGGCCTCCACACGCAGATCGCCATCTGGATCGAGCCCTCGGCGGACCAGGACGAGTTCCTGACGGACGTCCAGATCGCCCACTCGTCGCCGGAGAACGAGTTCTACAAGGACTTGAGCCAACGCGGTTACGCGGCGTACACGCACCCGAAGCTCCAGGCGGAGAAGGGGTCGGACCCGGGCTTCGTCATCTGGGGCAAGAAGCGCAAGGACGCCGTCTTCGTCGTCGCGTCCATCGAGGTGTCCTACACGCTGCGCGACGAGCAGAACTTCGCCGCGGACGGCTACGAGAAGATCGACAAGAACCTCACGAACTTCAACTTCGGCGACATGTTCCTCTGGGTCAAGAAGATCAACCGCAACGCCGAGGCGGAGAACGACAACGAGGAGTCCATCTTCCACGAGCTGCGGGCCACGCGCAAGGAGATCCGCAAGCGGCCCGACGACCCCATTTTAGTGCAGCGCGAGAAGGGCCTCAAGGCGCGTCTGGAAAAAGTCAAGGAGTACGCGGACTACCGCGACGCGTTCAAGGAGGACCCCCTGAAATACGCCATCGAGTTCATGGCCATCACCCAGTCCGAGCTCGAGCGGTGGATGGACCACTTCACGGCCATGGACACGGAGCACATCGGCGGCATCTCGCCGAAGCAGGTGCTGGAGTACCTCGGCTTCCGCGACACGCGGTTCATGTACGCGGCCTTCGCTCTACTGGGCGAGCCGGCGGACGGCACGCTCATGGACTTTGGCGAGACCGTCAAGTGCATCGGGTCCTTCTGCTTCTTCGGCAAGGACGAGCTGCTCCACTTCGCGTACTCGATCTTCGACTCCGACGACAACGGCTACATCACGCACGACGAGTTCCTGCTCCTGCTCTCGGACCTGCACGCGGCGACGAACCGGGGCCGCACGAACCGGGCCCTGCGCGAGATCGAGCTCTTCGACGACGGGAAGCTCACCTACGAGGAGTTCCTCGAGACGGACAAGAACTTCCCGAACCTCTTCTACCCGCTCTTCGAGGCGCAGAACCTCATGCGCCAGAAGTTCTTCGGCACGCGGTACTGGACGCGGAAGCTGCAGAAGTACACCAAGATCAAGGCCCAACTCCGCGAAGAGCGGCAGAACAACACGGACAAGATGGCGGCCGCGGACGCGTGGTTCGAGAGCCGCGTCGCGAAGCGCACGGAGCGGCTCCACAAGAGCAAGCTCGCCGCGCAGAACACGCAGTCCATCGTGAAGCGGAGCCTGCTGACGGCGCGCATCTACGCGCTCCAGTTCGCCCAGAAGCACGACAAAAAGAAAAAGAAGTTCGGAAGGGTCAACAAGAACCTGCCGGGCGCGATCAAGTAAGAAAAAATGTGGTGTGGTCTTTGTGTTAGACAGGCAGGGGGTGCACCCGAAGCAGGGGGAACTAACGGTGCTTAGATCCAATCGACGTAGTGCTCGAGCGCGAGGCAGGTGTCTGCAACGCTCATGTAGATGTCGTGGTCTCCATGAGCCATGGCAAACTTGACGGTAAACACCGACAAAGTAGAAGGAGTCTTTTCCCCTCTTTCTCGGTCGTGGTCTTCCCAGTAAGCAGAGATTTCCGGACGTGCCTCGAAGTCAACCGTTTGCGTTAAAAAGTTCACCGGTTGCGGCGAAGCCGCACGTTCTTGCCGCAAGGACCCCATATTGTAAAAGATACTGAAGTCGTCCACAGCAGGACCGTGGCAGAGTCGCGCTTGCTTTCCGTCCGACCGCGTGACAAAAACGCGGATGCACGTCTCCATTTCGTGATCTGTCCACATGGACTCTGCGTGATAATACACTTCGGCTGGTGGAAAGAACTCGACATGCGCACTCCCAACCGAACTGGGTCGATGCCCATCCTCGCGGGTTTCATTATAGAATCTTTCCGACGCTGAACCCGTGCCGACAAAGATAGACTCACAGTCGCTAAATTGGTTGCTTCCAGTGGGAAAGAGCATGATTTCTAGCGAGTAAACGTAGTCGTCGAGACGGGTCCTCGGCACGAGTCGTGGACGCTCGGGCTGCAGCAGTCCTTCTTCGAGCTGCAGTTGACGGTAGAAGAGTTCGCGCGGCATGGTATGGCGGTGCTGACCGAGGACGATTGTCCCGAGGATTGGGAACCGGCGGACCAGGAGTCGGTGTTCGAGGCCCGGGCTGAGGCGCGCGAGGCCGCGGCGGAGCTCCGAGCTCGCCGCGGCGCACGCCGCCACGCCTGCGAGGTCACAACAATTGAGGACAGCGTCCGCGAGGTCTTCCGGCAGACCGAGGCGACCCACGCCACGGTCGAGATTGTCTTTCGCATGCGCCGCGTCTCGAGCGCATTTGTAGGCTTCGCGAGCCTGCTGGAACGCCTCATAGGCCTTGGCGACCGTCTGCTGGGAGTCCTCGCGCTGCAGCGAGAGCTGGGCTAGAGAGTCAAGCGGTAGGTCGGCCATCGTGCGCGCGGCACGCTTTGCTTTGAGCCTCCGAGATGCAATGCCAATGGCAAAATCGCTCAAAACCTGATCCCAGAAGGCTCCCAGGGCCAAGGCCAACCCTAGAGCTTCGCGTTCATGTCGTTCTCCATGCCCCCCTCGGCTGTGTCGTCGTCCTCGCGCCAGGCGGACTTCGCGTTACGCCAGGCACCAGACCGCGAAGGTCGGCGCGGAGAGGAACGCGGCGACGACGAGGCCAAGGCCAAGCGCAAGCGCAGCATCTCGGGCTCTGGCGACGACGCGGCGTAAAGATTTAGGCTATACGCGCGCATCGAGGTGCGCGAGGCCCCTTATAGCTGTCTCGTTGCCCTTGGCAGCGGCGCGCTCGTACCAGTATCTGGCTTTGCCGAGGTCGACTTCCGTGCCTTTTCCAGTGTGGTAACAGTAGCCAAGGTTATGCTCTGCATTGGTATAGCCTTGATCCGCCGCGAGCACAAAGTACCGGACCGCTTCTTCAAATTTCTCCTCAGAGCGAAGTACATTCCCTAAATTGTCTTGCGCGGTCGCGTGTCCCCGGTCCGCGGCCGCGCGATACAGCCGCTCCGCCTTCTTCTTGTCCAGCTTGACGCCACGTCCAGTCTCGTGCAATAACCCAAGATTCACGATCGCGTCCACATCTCCGAGCTCCACGGCGCGCCGGTAAATCTTCGCGGCTTTCTTATCGGATTTCACGAGGCCGAGTTGACCTTTGCGGTACATGTCTCCCAAACACGTAATTGCTTCCGGCACCTCGTTCTCCACATGGCGGCGAACTTGCGCGAGTGCTTCCGCATGGGTCGTTGGGCACGGTATACGACAGAGGGGACACGTCTTGAAGCCGATCTTTCCCTGGCACGATTGGCAGACCTTTCGGCAGCAGCAGACACGAAGCAATTTGTTCGCATTCACGTCCCAGTTCTCGAGACAGATCGGGCACCGCGACCCGTACCGCGCCGACGCCGGCGCCGGTTCCGGGTCCGTCTCGCGCCGCACGCGGGCCGCCTCGTGCTCCGCCGCGATGCGCGCGCGGACCTCGTCGGCGTGCGACCGAGGCGCGGGGCCGTAGAACACGTCCCGCGGCGGCGACGGCGCGCGCGTCGGCGCTTCGGCCCGCGCCGCCTCCGCGGCCTGGATCTTCTTGCAGACTTTCCGGTGGCCCCGGTCGCGCCAATCGATGCGTTGGCAGTCCGTCGAACAGTAGGCCGTCGTGCCGCACCCTTTACAGGGCCGGGCATCCTTCTTCCCGCAAATCGTGCATATGTTGAGCGCCAGCTTCGTACGGGTTTTTCGCGCCTCGTACTCTCGCTTCTTCTTGATCAGTTCCGGGTCCATGATCTCTGACCGCGCGCGTCCTTGCGTCGCTCCTCAGGCTCCTCGGCCGATCGCAAAGGCAAAATCCTTCCCTGCGCCGCGGCTAAGCAAAATCGCTCAAAAATCTCAAAATCTTACCCCAGGCCGAAGCCCACCCGCTAGAGCATCGCGTCCATGTCATTCTACATGCCCTCGGCGGCGGCATCATCGTCCTTGCGCCCGGCGGGCTTCGCATTCAGGAACGCGAGGCACCAGACCGCGAAGGTCGGCGCGGAGAGGAACGCGGCGACGACGACGCCAAGGCCAAGCGCGACTCGACCGCGCGCAAGCGCAGCGTCTCGGGCTCGGGCGACGACGCGGGGTGAGGAGTTAGGCTATACGCGCGCGTCAAGGCGCGCGAGGGCCTGTATAGCTTTCTCGTGGCCCTTGGCAGCGGCGCGCTCGAACCAGTATCTGGCTTTGCCGAGGTCGACTTCCGTGCCTTCTCCGTCCATGTAACAGCAGCCAAGGTTATGCTCTCCACGTGTATGGCCTTGATCCGCCGCGAGCGCGTAGTACCGGAACGCTTCTTCAAACTTCTTCTGAGAATCAAGTAAAGCCGCTAAATTGCATTGCGCGTCTGCGTCGCCCCGGTCTGCGGCCGTGCGATACAGCCGCTCCGCCTTCTTCTTGTCCAGTTTGACGCCACTTCCGTCACTGTACAATCTTGCAAGGTGTCCCATTGCTTCTACGTCCCCAAGCTCCACGGCGCGACGGTAGATCTTCGCGGCTTTCTTATCGGATTTCACAAGGCCGAAGTCACCATAGCGGTACGCGTCTCCCAAAAACGAAATTGCTTCCGGCACCTCGTTTTCCACGTGGCGGCGAAGAAGCGCGAGGTTTTCCGCGTCGGTTTCTGCGCACGGCAATCGACAGAGAGCACACGCACCGAGGCCGATCTTGTCCTCGCACGATTGGCAGACGTTTCGGCAGCAACAGATGCGAAGCACGCTCTGCGCATTCACGTCCCACTCCTCGAGACAGATCGGGCACCGCGACCCGTACCGCGCCGAGAGCGGCTCCCGCTCCGGGTTCGCCTCGCGCCGGGCCCGGGCGGCCTCGTGCTCCGCCGCGATGCGCGCGCGGATCTCGTCGGCGTGCGACCGCGGCGCGGGGCCGTAGAACACGTCCCGCGGCGGCGACGGCGGGGGCGTCGGCGCTTGCGCCCGGGCCGCCTCCGCCGCGCGTTCTTCTTGAATCTTCTTGCAGACCTTCCGGTGGCCCCGGTCGCGCCAGTCGATGCGTTGGCATTCAGTCGAACAGTAGGCCGTCGTGCCGCACCCTTTACAGGGCCGGGCATCCTTCTTCCCGCAAATCGTGCATATGTTGAGCGCCAGCTTTGTACGAGTTTTTCGCGCCTCGTACTCTCGCTTCTTCTTGATCAGTTCCGGGTCCATGATCTCTTCCCACGCTCGTCGCCGACGCTCCCTATTCAACCACCTCACTCGTCTATCATCCCGATGTCCGCCCAATGGCAAAATCGTGACGCTTCCCTACGCCCCCTTCGCTGTTCTCTCCCCCTTCGGTCCTTCCCTGCGCCGCGGCTAAGCAAAATCGCTCAAAATCTTACCCCAGGCCTAAATCCACCCCTAGCGCATGGCGTTCATGTCGTTCTCCATACCCCCCCTCGGCGGCGTCGCCCGCCTTGCGCCAGGTGGGCTTCGCGTTCAGGAACGCGAGGCACCAGACCGCGACGGTCGGCGCGGAAAGGAACGCCGCGACGACGACGCCATGGCCAAGCGCGACTCGCCCGCGCGCGAGCGCAGCATCTCGGGCTCGGGAGACGACGCGGCGTAAAGATTGTTAGGCTATACTCGCGCGTCGAGGCGCGCGAGGTTCTCTATAGCTTTCTCGTTGCCCTTGGCAGCGGCGCGCTCGTACCAGTTTCTGGCTTTGCCGAGGTCGACTTCCGTGCCTCTTCCGAGCCTGTAACAAAGGCCAATGCTGTTCTCTGCCAAGTTAAAGCCTTGATCCGCCGCGAGCGCAAAGTACCGCAACGCTTCTTCAAATTTCTTCTCGGAATAAAGTAGAAGCCCTAAATTGTATTGCGCGAGCGCAGAGCCCCGATCTGTGGCTGTGCGATACAGCTCCTCCGCCTTCTTCTTGTCCAGCTTGACGCCACTTCCATGCTCGTACAAAAACCCAAGGTTTGTCATCGCCTCCACGTTGCCGAGCTCCACGGCGCGCCGGTAAATCTTCGCGGCTTTCTTATCGGATTTCACGAGGCCGAGGTGACCTTGGCGGTACATGTCTCCCAAACACGTAATTGCTTCCGGCACCTCGTTCTCCACATGGCGGCGAATTTGCGCGAGTGCTTCCGCATTGGACTTTGGGCCCGGCATGCGACAGAGGGGACACGCGCCGAAGCCGATCTTGTCCTGGCACGATTGGCAGACCGTGCGGCAGCAACAGACACGAAGCAATTTGTTCGCATTCACGTCCCATTCCTCGAGACAGATCGGGCACCGCGACCCGTACCGCGCCGAGAGGGGCTCACGCTCCGGGTTCGCCTCGCGCCGCGCCCGGGCGGCCTCGTGTTCCGCGGCGATGCGCGCGCGGATCTCGTCGGCATGCGACCGAGGCGCGGGGCCGTAGAACACGTCCCGCGGCGGCGACGGCGGGGGCGTCGGCGCTTGCGCCCGGGCCGCCTCCGCGGCCTGGATTTTCTTGCAGACCTTCCTGTGGCCCCGGTCGCGCCAGTCGATGCGTTGGCATTCAGTCGAACAGTAGGCCGTCGTGCCGCAACCTTTGCAAGCCTTGGCCTTGTCGGCGCCGCAGATCGTGCAGGTCTTGAGGGTGTCGAGTTTTTTGCCCCTCGCTCGGGCCATGCGATTCTCATACTCCAACTTCTTCTCCTGCCACGACATGACTCTGCGCGAAACTTTGACCAGGGGCGTCGCCAAGCAGCTGGCGCTTGGACCTCTGTGGCCAGCTCGCCAATTTACGCTTACCGAGCAACCCGCACGCAGGGACCGCAGGGTCCAAAGCTACATATGTAGTGTACTTATGGACAGGGGTGCTATGTGTAGGCGAAACAAAATGGTGTGCAGGACGAGGTCACGGCGCGGGCGACCAGGAGCCGTGGAGGCCCAGGGGCAGTAGGCCGGAGCTCCGGAGCTCCGCGACGAGCGCGAGGTTCCGCGCGGAGAGGACGGCGAGCTCCGTCGCGTCGTTGGGCACGTCGTGGACGAGCACGAGCAGCCAGCCGTCGTCCTCGTCGGAGCCGCCCGGCCGCGGCGCGAAGACGGGCTCGCCGACGAAGCAGCCCGGCCGCTCCGGCGCCCACGAGAGCGCCGGCCCGCCGCCCGCGACGTCGACCTTCTGCACGGAGTGGAAGGGGAAGAAGGGGTCGCCGTCGGCGAGGTGCGGCGACGCGGCGCAGTAGGCGTAGCGCGTCTTCCGGCCCTCGCGCGCCGGGTGCGCGGACGGGAAGTCGCGGTGCGTCCGCGACCCGTCCGCGAGCGTCCGCGTCGCGAGGCCGCGCAGCGTGCCCTCGCCGCGCTCGAGGCCCGCGGCGACGTCGAGGCGCGTCTCGAAGAGGAAGGGCCCGGCCTCGTGGTCGTGCTCCAGGAGCTGCGCGGGCGCGAACGTGCCCTCGACCGGGTCGAAGCCGTATTCGGAGCCCATGCGGTAGTTGTCGAAGGACGCCGCGACGACGACGACGCTACCGTCGTCGTCCTGGTAGGCGTTGGCGAAGTGGAAGGCCAGCGCGTGGTCGCCCGTGTCGAAGACCAGCGTCCGGTCCGCGGCGCCCGACGGCCGGGGCACGAGGACGACGCGCGACGTCGCCGCGACGTCCGAGACCACGGACCCGTTCCCCAGCATGGGCGCCGCGCCGAGCGCGGCCCCGACGTCGCCCGTGTAGACGACGGGGTTCTCCTGGACCACGTAGTAGTCCTCCGTGATCGCGAAGTCGTGGACGATCGACGACTCGAACGGCATCGTCGCTTCCGTCGACGACGCGAGCGCGCCGTCGAGGCCGAACTCGTAGAAGGTGTAGGACGACCCCAGCGCCGAGAGCCCCACGAGCGTCGACGCGTCGCCGTCGGTCCAGGTCTTCGTGTGGGCCAGCAAGGGCCGGAGGCGGGACAGCGCGCAGTCGGACGTCGCCAAATACTCGAGGTGGGACCAGGATTTCGTCGTGCGCAGCGTCTCCGCGTCGAGCGCGTGGGGCGGGCCCATCTCCCAGAGCGCCAGCAGCTGGCCCGGCGGCCACTCGACGACGCACGTGTTCGCGACGTTCTTGCGCCACATCGCGAGCGCGTTGAACGCGAAGCCGAGCTCGCGGAGGGGCAGGAACGGCAGGGAGAAGAAGCCGCGGAAGACGTTGAAGCCGAAGAAGGTCTCGACCTCGAAGGCCCAGGTCTTGACGAAGCGGCCCTTGAGCCGCACGCGCTGGCGCACGTGCGGGTCGTCGAAATCGTGCGCGGCGTCGCGCTGGATCCGGAAGGACCGGACGTAGCCGTGGCCGTCGAGCGGGTGCGCGCTGCTGCCCACCGTGCCGACTTTCAGGCGCGCGGGGCCGTTGACGTAGAGCGTGCCGCTGAGCTCGCGGGGCACGGCGCCCCGCGTGAGCCGCAGGTCCTCGTCGAGGCAGTCGTCCGGGTCCGCGAGGAGCAGCGCCGCGAGCGCGGCCGCGGAGATCTTCGCGCGCCGCCGCCGCGCGAGGGCCTCGGCGCCGGGGAAGGCGAGCACGTTGTTCTTCCCGGGCGCGCCGAGCCGGCCCAGCACCGACGGCGGCCTCGGCGCCGCGAGCGCCTCGGGCCGGTCCGCCGCGATCGCGTCGGCCCGCGCGACGATGGGGATCTCCGGCCGCTTCCCGAGCAGCGACGGCAGGGAGCGGCCGCCCAGCGGCGGCGGCGCGACGACGTCGAGCACGGCGTTCCTTCGCCGCCCGACCTTGATGGCCTGTTCGAAAAGCCACGGCAGGGAGCGACCGCCGATCGGGGGCACCGGCGCGACGACCTCGGCGGCCAGGCCTTTCAGCGGGGCCTTGCGGCCGCTCTGCGGGCGCAGCAGGGCCGCCGGCGTGCCGAGGAGGCAGGCGAAGACGAGCCCGAACATGGCCTTCAACATGACGTGGACCGTCGATTCGTCCTCGTTCCCAACGCCACAAGGTGTGGCTTCGATAGAGCTGGCGTGGCTGTGCCGGAGAGACACGCGAGATGGCGTTACCGGCTAGTTTTCGACCACGAACAATCCCAAGTCCACCTCGTCCGTGTTGTCGCGCGCGAAAATGCGCTGCGGAAAAAAAAATCAAGTAGCACTTACTCAAGTATGAGGCGTAGTACTCGATTGTGTGTGACGACGGCGACACGACTGCGATGGTGCTAGCCGCGGACCAAGAGGACGGCGAGACGCTCTGTACGCCCGCCACGACGCTTCATCGGCCCCCACGAGTCCACCTCGTGTGACGGCCCCCGCGTTTTCTGCCGCGCCATGGCGCCAGTTCGAAGTTGAATGCGATGGAGAAGTGATGGAGCCGCTTTGTTGACGTCTGACGATTAAGCCCTCCTCAGGCGACACGACTGCGATGGAGCTAGCCGCGAAGGACCAAGAGGACGGCGAGACGCTCTGCACGCCCGACGTCGACGCGCCGCCGCCGCCGCCGGAGAAGCCGAGCGCCCGGGAGCGGTGCTGGAGCTTCTACTCCTCCAACTCCTTCGTCCTGAACGTCATCGTCGTCATCTGCGTCGCGCGCGCCGCGCCCTGGATCGGCGCGGAGCACCTGGCGCCGCAGATCACGGCGTCGCAGATCAGCGTAAGTGTCATCTTCTTCTTCACGGGCCTGGGCCTCAAGACGCGCGAGTTGATCAAAGCTTTGGCGAACTACCGGTTCAACGCGTTCGTGCAGCTCTTCAACCTCGGCGTGCTGCCCGTGGGCATCTGGTGCGTCTCGTCGCTCCTGCGAAGCATGAACGCCCTGTCGCGCGGCCTCGCCAACGGCATCGTCGTCTGCGCGTCCCTGCCGATGACGGTGAACATGGTCATCGTGCTCACGAAATCCGCGGGCGGCGACGAGGCCGCGGCGGTCTTCAACAGCGCCTGCGGCAATCTGCTCGGCGTCTTCGTGACGCCGGGCTGGGTCGTGGCGCTCCTGGGCAAGAGCTCGTCCGTGGACTTTGTCGCCGTGCTGCTGAAACTGAGCCGGCGCGTGCTCGGCCCGCTCTTCGTCGGGCAGCTCGCGCAGTACCACCTGCCCAAGGTCGCGGCCTGGGCGAAGAAGCACAAGCCGCGGCTCAAGAAGCTGCAGGAGGGCTTGTTGACCTTCATCGTCTACTGCGCCTTCTGCAACCAGTTCAAGAACGGCGAATCCGCGCGCGCGTCCGACGTTTTGGTCATGGTCGTCGTGCAGTGCGCGCTGCTCGGCGTCTGCATGGGCCTCGCCTGGTTCGCCCTCGGCGTCGCGGGCTTCCCGCCGGCCCTGCGGGTCATGGGGCTCTTCGGGTGCACGCACAAGACGGTGGCCATGGGCGTGCCCCTCATCGACGCGATCTACGGCGACGACTCGAACAAGGGGCTCTACCTCCTGCCGCTGCTGGTCTGGCACCCGACGCAGCTCATCGTCGGCTCCTTCCTCGCGAACCCGCTGTCCAAGTGGATCGCGAAGCACCGGGCGTCGGCGGAGGTCGTCGCGGGCGAAGCGCCGGACGACGCCATCGAGGCGCCGCCGCCGGACTCGCCGCTCGTCTCGAGGAAGGCCGCTTCCTAACTTCGCATCGTTGTTCGCGCCATGGCAAGTTGAGCCGGAGTGTCTAGGTAGGCCTCGGCCCCGCCGCGGCAATGGCAAGGCCCGCCGCTGCGAAGCACAGGCCGGGCGGCGCGCGCGCTTCGGTCCACCGCGGGCAAAGGAGCGGACCGCGGCTGCGACCGTTAGGAGCCCCAGGCGCGGGCGGGGGGTCGGGGGAAAGGCGTGCGGCCTAGGGGAGGCGCGCGGCGAGCTGCGCGCGGAGCTTCGCCTCGGACGCGTCGCCGCCGTCGAGGGACGCGGCGAGGTTCGCGACCTGCTTGTCGTCGCCGAAGTAGCCCCAGGACGGCGCCGGCGGCGTCGCCTTGGGCGCGCCCGGCGCCTGCTGGACCCAGACGCGGTGCGGCGCGTAGCCGTACTCGCGCTCGCCGCGGAAGGCCCAGTAGCAGTGGCCGCCGCCGTCGCGGCCGACGTGGTCCGCGCGCAGGGGCGGGAGCTTGCCCAGCGCGACGGCGTCGGACTTGGCCGCGGCGGCGTCCGCGTCCGCGGCCTCGCGCGCGCGGAGCGCCTGCGCGGCCGTCGCCAAAGGCCGAAGCCGCCAGTCGTAGTCCGCGGGCGTGCCCTCGGGCGCGGCGCAGCCTACGGTGTGGCGCGCCGCGTCGAGCGCGTCCCGCAGCGTCGCCACGTCGCCGCCGCGCACGGCGCCGTCGAGCGCGGCGAGCGCGGCGTCGCGCCGCGGCGCGTCGAATTTCACGCCCGTGGGGGGCTCGTCGACGACCTGCGCGCCGCGGCTGCCCATGGCGTCGTTGTCCCGCGCGCGCTCGAGCGCGAGGCGCAAGAGGCCGCGCGTCGACGAGGCTTCCAGGCCGCCGAGCTGCGCGGCGGCGAAGTGGCCCCCGCGGTCGTCGGCCTCGTGCGCGGCGGCCGGCGCGCGCGGCAGCGCGTCCAGGTCCAGGTCCGTGCGCGCCGCGGAGACGGCGCGGCGCATCTTCAGGTAGTCCTCGTGCTTCTTGCGCACGCGGTGCTGGAGCAGGGCGCCCTCCGCGGAGCCGAGGCGCCGCGCGCGGTCGTCGAGGACCTTGACGACGGCCTTCGTCTCCAGCGCCGCGTCGACGAGCGCGCGGAGGAGCGCGCAGCGCCGCTTCGGCGCGAGCATGCCGTAGAGGCCGCCCGCGAGCAGGTGGTCCACGGCGGCGGCGAGCGACTCCTTGCCGCGCAGGGGCAGGCCCTCGTCCTTGGGCTCCTCGGCGGGCTTCGTGGCGTCGGTCGGGGGCTCGCGGCCCTCGGCGACGGCGCGGTGCGCGTCCTCGAAGTGCTGGCGCGTCGCCGCGTCGGCGCCCGGCGGCCGCCGGTGCGGCGCGAAGTCGCCGAGGTCCTCGGACGCGCCGACGGCGTCGTGCGCGGCGACGGCGGCCGCCGTCGCGTGCGCGCGGTCCGCCAGGCGCGCGGCCGCGGCCGCGGCGACCATGGCCCAGGTCGACGGCCCGACGACGGCCACGGGCGGCCGCGGCGCGTCCCGCGTCTTCGCGTCGGCCTTGAGCAACGCGACGAGGTCGCCGAGCTTGAGCGGCAGCGCGGCCTGCGCGGCCTCGGAGAGCGGCTTCCGCGCGCGCGACCCCTTCGAGCCCTTCGCGCTGCCCGCGCCGCGGCCGTTGGGCGTGCGCCTCCGGTTCGCGGCGGGCGACAGCTCCTCCATGAGGTCCTTGGGCTGCGTCCGCGTCCGCTTCCGCTCGGGCCGGTGGTTGCTCCGCGGCGGCGCGCCGCTCGACGACTGGTCGTCCGCGGCCGTCGCCGCGGCCGCGACCGCGGCCTCGTCGCTCGTCGCGCTCGCCGACGCGCGCGCGGCGGCGGCGGACGCGAGCGCGCCGTCCGCGGCCGCGCCGGCGCTCGCCGCGGCGGCCGCGGGCGTCGCCGCGGGCGCCGCGGCGGGCGCGGCGGCCGCCGCGGCGGCGCTCGGCGCGGGCGCCTCGACGGGCGGCGGCGGCGGCGGCTCCGCCTTGACGGGCGGCGCGACCGGCGCGGGCGGCGCGGCGGGCGCGACCGGCGCGGCGGGCGCGGGCGCGATGGCGACGGGCGCGGCGGCGACGGGCGCGCGCGCGTAGGGCCCCGCGCCGCCGTTCATCATGGCGCAGGACGCCGCGAAGGCCTGGCGCGCCTGCGCGACGACCGCCGCCTGGATCTCCGGGTGGAGCACCTGGTTCGCCATGGGCAGCGCGACGACGTGCGGCGGGTAGCGCATGTCCTGGAGCGCCCGGCTCAACAGCGCCGGCGGCGGCGGCTGGCCCGCGGCGAGGAACTGGCCGAGCTGGACGAGCGCCGGCGACGGCGCGGCCACGACGAGCGCGCCGGCCGCGGCGGCGAACGGCGGCGCGACCGAAACGGCCAGCGCCGGCGGCGGCGCCGCGTAGGCGGGCGCGGGCGCCTTGGGCTTGGGCGTGGACCCGTTGGGCCGCCGCGTCTTCTCCTCGCCCGGCAACAGGGGCCGCTCCCACCACCGGGGGCCGTGGTGCCTGCGCCGAAATCAACAGTGTCTAGGGGGGGTCCTGACCAAACTTCAAACCTCTCGAGCTCGGTCAAATCGAAGTCGATTCGGCTGATTTTTAGACGAATCGATTGCTCTCGTCCAGTTCTCCACGGAGATGAGAAGTCGCGTCGAAACAATACGCGCACGTTGAAGTCGGGTTGAAGATTTGATTCCGGCCCCGCGTGGCGCTTCGCCGGCTTCGGCCACCACGCGTCCGTGCCGTCGTCGTTGAAGAGCACCTTCAGCAGCTCCACGTGCAGGTGCTGCAGGTAGCGGTACTGGTTCGCGTGGGCCGGCCGCCGCTGGAGCTCGGCGTGGGGCGCCTGTAGAGCGGCCGCGAACTCGTCCAAACGCGTCTCCGGGAGCATGAGGTGGCCCGCCTCCGAGTTCAGCGGGAGCACCGCGGACCCGCGGAACGCGCAGAGGAACTCCCAGCACGCTAAACAGTCGTCGACGGCGTCCGTGGCGTCCAAGCCCGCGGACGCGAAGGCCGCGGCCGCGTCCGCGACCGCGGGCCGCGCGGGCCGCTTGGAGTCCGCGGGCGCCGGCCGCGCCGCCGCCGGCAGGCCCGCGAACTCCTCGAAGCGCCGCTTCGCGCGCCGGCCGAAGTCGTTGATGTCCTTGAGCGCGTCGAGCTCGCTCGCCGCGGCGACGATGGCGTCGACGGCGCCGCGCTGGCCGCGGGTGGAAGCCACGTACGTCGGCCGGTCGCCGTACTCGCGGACGAGGCGCCCCGCGAGCCGCACGCGCACGCGCTGCTTCTTCGAGCTGCAGGCGCGCGTCGCGGACCGCACGGCCGCGCCCGCCGCGGACCGGCACCGCTTCAGGTCGTCGACGATGCCTGCGCGGCGGCGGCGTTTTTCGAACCGCGCGCGCGGTTCGAACGGGGGGGGCGCCGCGCGCGCGCCGTCGAGCTCGGCGAAGGTCTCGTGGACGAGGGGCGACGCGTCGGCCTGCGCGGGGGGGCGCGGTGATGGTTCCCTCCGGGCGCGCGCGCGCGCGCAGCGGCCGGGGGAACCGCGGCGGCGCGCGCGGCGGCGGCCGGCGCCGGCGCGCGGGACGCGGGCGCCGCGCCTGGGCCGCCTCTCGACGCGCGAGCGCCTCGGCCTCGGCGAGCTCCGCCTCGACGGCCAGGTTGCTCTTGTCCGCCGCCCGCACCTGGGCCGCGACGGCCGCGAGCTCCCGCTGCACGTTCATGGCCCCGCGGCGCGCTCCGCTCCGCGGCGCGCGCGCGAGCTCGACCCGCGGCGAGGCGGTCCGGGGCGCGGCGCGCGGGCCGCGGCGAGCCGCGGCGCGCGGCGGGTGCGGCGCGGCGTTTTGGTCCGGCGCCTCGGCGTCAGCCCCCCTGCTGGCGAAACAGTGAAGGGGGTGTTTGCCAATGAGCTGGCGACCGCAACTCGCAGGGGCGATCGAGAGGGGTGCTGGCGGACCGGCTGCGGGCTGGCAACAGGTTTGGGTGCAAGTTTGAGCGAGCCCGGGCGGTAACAAGTGGTTTGATGTGACAAAGAGGCTTTCCAATGTGATCAAACTCCGTGTCCCATGGGCGCCGATGTGGATGAGCGACGACCTCAGCCCGCTAACCGGGGCAAAAGCGGTCCGCCCGGGGCGATGGCCAGCGCCGAGGCCCCGATCGCAACACCACGCTACGCATCCCAGGCACCACTGCTGTCACGTCCGTGGTCTGGCGTCCCGGGTGGGGACAGAAAGCCGGCCGCTGTGGGACGAGACGTCTCGAGAGCGCTTTTTATTTTTGCAGCGGCTCGATCTCGGCTCGTTGCGGATCGCAGTCGACGGTGAACCCGAGCTCGAGCCAGTTGTAAAATGGACGCTTGCCTAGAGCTATCGGCATCTCCCCAGATCGAGATCTACGAAACGGCCGCAGCGCGCGACGCCATGCTCGCCGCGGAAGAGCCCGTCGCCCCCGCTCCGACGCCGACGCTCTCGCCCAACGCGACCAACGCGACGAGTCCCGCGACGGCCGCAACGACGAACACGTCCCCGCCGGCCGCGGCGGAGGCGCTTCCGCCGCCGCCCGCCGCCGCGGCGCCGCCCGCCGCCGCCGCGCCGCCCGCCGCGCCGCCCGCCCCCCAGACCGCGGACGCGTCGTCGGAGCGCATCCGCGTCGCCGTGCGCGTGCGGCCCGGCGAGGGCGCGCCCTCCGTCGCGCTCGACGCGACGCGCGTGACGCTGCGGACGGCGACGGGCGAGAAGCGCTTCGACTTCGACGGCGTGCTGGGCCAGGCCGCGACGCAGGCCGAGGTCTACGACGCCACGGCGGCGTCGCTCGTCGCGCGCGTCTTCGAGGGCTACAACGCGACGGTCATGGCCTACGGCCAGACGGGCAGCGGCAAGACGCACACGATGGGCGAGCCGCTCGACGCTTTGAGCACGTCCCCCGGCGACGCCGGCGAGGGCGTCATCGGCCGCGCGCTCGGCGAGGTCTTCGCGCGGCGCGCGGCGTCGCCCGAGGCGACGACGGTCCACCTGAGCTACCTCGAGGTCTACAACGAGTGCGTCTACGACTTGTTGGCGACGCACGAGGACCGCGAGCCGCTGGGCGTCCGCGAGGACGGCGGCGCGGTCGTCGTGCCGGGCCTGAGCGAGCACGACGTCGCGGCCCGCGGCGCCGCCGACGCGCTGCTCCACCGCGGCGCCCTGCGGCGCCGCACGGGCGCGACGAAGATGAACGCGGGGTCGTCGCGGAGCCACGCGCTCCTCACGGTGCGCGTCGCGACGGCGAGCGGCGCCGTGGGCAAGCTCGTGCTCGTGGACCTCGCGGGCAGCGAGCGGGCGACGCGCACGGGCGCCGAGGGCGCGCGGCTCAACGAGGGCATCATGATCAACAAGGGCCTGCTGGCTTTGGGCAACGTCGTCTCCGCGCTCGCGGAGCGCACGGAAGCCTCCGGCGCCGCGCGCCACGTGCCCTTCCGCGACAGCAAGCTCACGCGGTTGCTGCGCGACTCGCTCGGGGGGTCGGCGCGGACGTACATGGTCGCGTGCGTGTCGCCCTGCGCCGCGGACGCCGACGAGACGGCGAACACGCTGCGCTACGCGTCGCGCGCGCGGCGCATCTCCAACGTCGCCGTGCGCCACGCGGTCGCGGAGATGCCCGAGCGCGCGCTGATCGCGTCGCTCCGGAAGGAGAACGCGGCCCTCCGCGCGCGCCTCGCCGCCGGGGGCGCGGCGCCGGCGGCGCGGGTGGAGGCCGCCGACGCGGAGGCGCTCTTCGCCGCGCGGCGGGCCCAGCGGAGCGCCGAGGCCGCGCTTTAGGGGGCGAGAGCGGACGCGCTCGCGGCGACGCTCGCCGTCGACCGCTACCGCCTCGCCGCGGAGGCGGCGGCCGCGCCCGCGGACGATGAAAGCCCCCGGCTGGACCTCGTCCGGGAGCTCCGGGCCGAGCTCGCGGACGCCAGGGCCGAAGCCGCGGCGCTCCGCGGCGCGGACGACGCCGAGGCCGAGGAGACGTCGCAGCTGGCCGCTTCCCACACGCTCGCGGAGGAGGAGCGGCAGATGGCCGCGCTGCGGGCCCAGTTCGCCGAGGCCGTCGAGTCGCTGGACGCCGAGGTCGGCGCGCTCGAGCGCGCGCGCGACGCCGCGGCCGCGGACCTCGAGAGGGCGAAGCGCGCCGGCGGCGGCCAGGCGGACGCGGCGCTCCGCGAGGCGCTCGCGCGGCGCAAGGCCGCGCTCGACGCGAAAAAGAAGGAGCTCGAGGCCGCGAAAAAGGAGACGGCGCGCGTCGAGGGCCTCCGGCGCCGCGCGGAGTCCGAGGCGTCGAAGCTCCGCGTCGCGGCGGAGACGGCGAAGCGGCGCCGCGTCGAGGCCGAGAAGAAGCTCCGCGGCGAGGCCGCGCGCCGCGTCGACGACAAGAAGGCGGCCACGCTGCAGCTCGCGCGCGCGAAGCGCGGCGCGGAGAAGTCGGCCGCGGAGCTCGCCAAGCTCAAGGGCCTCGAGG
>NW_008705576.1:911710-924478 GCF_000186865.1 Aureococcus anophagefferens
GCGCGGCGGCGGCGGCCGCCGCGCGGTCCGTCGCCGGCGCGCCCGCGGCGCCGGCCGCCGGTGGCGCGCCCCCGGACCCCAAGGCGCTCGCGGCGCGCCTCGAGGCCCACGTGTCCAACTCCGTCGCCAAATTCTCCGCGTCCAAGCTCAAGACGAACCCCTTCGTCGCGACGACGTCCGCCGACGCGCGCCTCGCGCTCCGCTGGTACCACAACTGCCTCGTCAAGGCCAAGATCCGCGCCGCGCGCGCGCCGCCGACGCCGAAGCTCCCCGAGAGCGCGAAGAAGGCCAGGGCGCGCGTGCCGCTCGCGGCCCGGCCCGTGCGGCCCCGGGGCCTCCCCGCGCAGGCGCCCGCGCGGCGCCTCGCGCTCAGCGGGCAGAAGAAGGCCGTGCGCTTCGACGACGACGACTCCGACAGCGCCTGGGAGAGCGACGACGCGGACGACGACGACGACTCCGAGGAGGAGCGGAAGCCGCGGAAGGCGAGCGAGCCCAGGAAGGCTCCCGACGCGCCGGCGGCCGGCGACGGCCTCGACGCCATGACCGTGCCCGAGCTCAAGGACCTGCTCCGGCCCGCGGGGCTCAAGCTCTCGGGCCGCAAGTCCGAGCTCGTCGCGCGGCTCCGCGACCACCGCGGCGCCCGGCCCGACGCGGCGCCGGCGGACGCGGCGGACCCCGCCGCCGCGCCGGCGGACGCGGCGGCGGTCTGCGAGGACGCCGAGGCCATGCTCGCGCGCCTCGAGGAGAAGCTCGCCGCGTCCGCGAAGAAGAAGCGCGCGCTGCTGGGGGACTCGCCGGCGCGGTCGCCGCTCGTCGACGCGACGAACCGCGGCGCCTAGGCGCGCATTTTCCGCTACATACAAAGTTTAGCCCCCGAACGACCGCCGCGAGTCGGTCATCACGCGCGGCGCGGAGCACGAGTCGCACGTGTTCGCGTCGCCGTCGATGTCGATGGCCGCGGGGTCGTTGCTATGGTTGCAGAAGGCGCAGGTCCAGGCCTTGGTCATGCTCAGCTGGCGCTGCTTCGCCTTGAGCTGGTACTGGTCCCAGATGTCCTCGGCGTTGCCCGCCTTCGTGCGCCAGTCCGCGCTCGCCCGCATCCGCGCGACGGCGGGCAGCGCCGTCGGCTTCGCCGGCGCGGACCGCCTGCTCCGCGCGCGGCTCGGCGCGCGGCGCCGCGCCGCCGGCAGGGACACGACCGAGGCCGTCGACCGCCGGTGCCGCTCGCGGCGCTTCGGCCGCTGCGAGCCCGGGTCGGACCGCGTCGGCGACGCGGACGCGCGGGCCTCGAGCCGCGCGACGGAGACGGCGACGCGCTCGCCGCTCCGCGGCCCCGCGGACCAGCGCATGCCGTCGACGTCGACCGTCGTCGGCTCGCGGGCCCGGAGCGCGCGCGTCGTGAGGCCCCGGCGCCCGCTCTTGGACACGGCGCTCGACCGCTCCGGGAGCCGCGGCAGCGCCGGGGCGCCGTCGAGGGGCGGCGGCGGCGGCGGCCGCGGCGACGCGTCGGGGCTCGGCGGCGCGTGGTCCGCGACGTCCGGCGTCGGCGGCGCGCCGCGCGGCCGGCGGCCGCCGGGCACGCGCGGCGGGTAGAGATCCGCGCCGTGCACGTAGACGTTGTTCCCGGACGGGTCCCGGAAGAAGACCGCCGTCTGGCCGTCGAAGTAGGGCGCGCTGACGTACTCGTAGTCGACCCTGTGCTTCTCCAGGCGCCGGACGGTCTCGGCGAAGTGGTGCTGCGCGACGCGTACGCCAAAGTGCGGGAAGCGGACCGCGGACCCGACGTCCTCGTCCTCGCAGCGGTAGTCGTCGCCCGCGAAGTGGGCCACGAGGTGGTGGCCGAAGAGCGGGTAGTCCTGGAGGTAGGGCGAGCGGAACCTCGTCTCCCCGCAGCCGAGGACCTTGGTGTAGAACCGGTTCGCGACCTCGATGCTGTGCACCGGGAAGGCCTGGACCACCGTCCTCTCCTTGTCCATGTCCTTGTCGAGCGTGTACTCGAAGGCGAGGCCCCCGCGCCCCACCCACGTCATGCCCTCGTGGCAGCGCTCGTTGCCGAGGATCCTGCTTCTCAAGACGATGCGCCAGTCCATGGCGCCGGGGCAGCCTTCGGGCGGCGTTTTGGGTCGCTCCTAAGGGGGCAGCCGCGCGGCGGAGCTCCGGGCCGCCGCGGCGCGGGCGGCGCCGCGGGCCCGGCGCGGAGCGCCAAGAAGTCCCGCGCGACGTGGGCGACGGAGGCGCTGATATGCGAAATTAGGAACGCGAGTTTCGTCAACGTTGGCTATTTGCGAGAGTACATACATACTGAAGTGACATTGAATTGTTGAAGTGGCAAAACATGAGCACCGACGAGCTGCTCCGGGCGCCGCTCCTGGAAAGCTACGACGACGATGCGGTGCTCCACAAAGAGCGCAGACGCGGCGCGCGCTGCGTGCTCCTCGTGCCCGTGCTTCTCTGCGCCGGCCTCGGCGCGGCCTCGTGGCGCCTGGGCGCGCGCTGGCCGCCGCCGCCGCCGAAGCGCTGCGCGGCGTCGTTCTCGGCGCGCTGCGGCGCCGCGGCCTGCGCGGTCGGCGCCGTCGCCGCCGCGCTCGCGGTCGTCGCCGCCCTGCTGCGGCGGCGGCGCCGCGTCGACCCGCGCGCGGCGCCGCAGGACGCGGCCGGGTTCGCGAGCACGTACACGTTTTGGTGGATGACGCCGACGCTGCGCGCGGCCAACGCCAAGGGCCGCCTCGACGCCGGCGACTTACCGAAGCTGCCGCGGAGCGACGGCGCCGCGCGCCTCGCCCGAGCGCTCAAGGCGACGTGGCTCGAGCGACCGGGCGGCGCGGGCGCGCTCTTCGTCGCGCTGCTCGCGAGGATGCAGCCGCGCGTCGTGCTCGGCGCTCTAGGCCACGGCTGGCTCTTCCTGGGCCTCATGTTCCTCGACCCGATCATCCTGCGGCGCTTGCTCGACGGCGCGGGCGCGGACTCGGCGGCCGCGGCGCGGCGGAACCTGGGCTACGCCGCGGCGCTGTCCGCGAGCATGTTCGTGCGCGTCGCCTGCATGGAGGTCTGCTTCTTCGGCAGCGTGCGGGCCATGAACAACTGCCGCACGGCCATCGTGCCCCTCGTCTTCCGCGCGGCCGTCGGTTCGCGGACGGACGAGGACTCGGGCAAGCTCACGAATTTGATGGCGACGGACGCGGACAAGCTCGGCCGCTGGAGCTGGACCCTCTTCTTCGCGGCCCAGTGGAGCTTCGCCGTCGTCTCGTTGCCCGCCGTGGCCTACTGCATGTACGACCTGCTCGGCGCGGGGCAGGACAAGAGAGCGAAATTCCCAACTTCAAAGGCTCCTTTCTCGGCCGTTTTCCACTCGTTTCGGCTGATTTTTGGACGAGCGATCATCTCTCGGAACGGTCTCGAAGCGTGAATGCTTTTTTTCGGAACGCGCGCGCGCGGAACACTCACGTTGAAGCGACGTTGAATTTCTCTTGTCCTGCCCAGGCTCGGCGCGGCGGCCTTGGTCGGCGCGGCCACGGTCGTCGCGGCGAACCAGGCCGCGCTCGAGATCGGGAAGCGCACGAAGCCGGCGGTGCTGCGCCTCCAGGAGGCGCGCGACGCGCGGGCGAAGCTGACGACGGAGATGCTCGCCGGCGTGCGCCTCGCGAAGCTCCGGGGGTGGACGGCGTCGGTGAAGGCGCGCGTCGCGGCCGCGCGCGAGGCCGAGATGGCGGCGCTGAAGACGACGCGGTACCTCGACGCGCTCAACGTCTTCGTGGGCTGCGTCGCCGCGCTCGCCGTGCCCGTGGCCATCTTCTCCTGGTACGCGCTCGTCGAGGAGAAGTCGCTGTCGCCCGCCGTCGCGTTCACGGCGCTGGCCTGGATCACGCAGATGGAGTGGTCCATCAACACGCTGCCCGACATCTACAATTTGTGGTCGTCGCTGTCGCCGTCCGTCGAGCGGCTGGCGGAGTTCCTCCTGCGCGCGCCGAAGGAGCCCGCCGCGCCGCCGCCGTTCCCGTCGGACGCCGCGGCCGCGGTCGACGGCGCCGTGGGCTACGGCGCGCGGGCCGTGGCGACGGCCAAGTTCGAGTGCCGGCGCGGCGAGGTCGTCGCCGTCGTCGGGCCCGTGGGGTCCGGGAAGAGCACGTTATTGCGGTCGCTCTGCGGCGCGGGCGCCGCGGTCGACGGCTGGGCGGGCACGGCGCCGGGCCTCGCGCGCGCCTACGTGGGCCAGGACCCCTTCCTGCTCACGGGCACCGTCGTCGACAACGTCGCCTTCGGGCTACCCGTCGACGACGCGCGGGTCGACGCCTGTCTCCGCGACTGCGGCCTCGGGCCGGACCTCGCCGCGCTGCCCGACGGCAAATTGACGCCCGTCGGCCCGAGCGGCGTGCGGCTCTCCGGCGGCCAGCGGAGCCGCGTGGCGCTCGCGCGGGCCCTCTACGCGGAGCCGGACGTGCTCGTCCTCGACGACGTTTTTAGCGCGGTCGACGCGCACACGGGCGCCGCGCTCTGGGAGCGCGCCATCGCCCCGCTCGCGGGCCGCTGCGCCGTCGTGCTGGCGACGCACCAGCTCGCCTACGCGGCGCGGCCCGAGGTGTCGCGCGTCGTCGACCTCGGTCCGCGCGGCGCGGCCGCGCCGGCCCGCTCGATCGAGGACGCCAAGGAGGCGCCCGCCGTCGAGGAGGCGCCCGTCGCGGAGCCGAGCGTGGAGACGCACGCGCCGGCGCGGCGCGAGCCCGTGGCGCTGGAGGAGGTCGCGGCGGAGCTGCGGCGATTGCTCGCGGCGCGCGAGGGCGAGACGGTCGACGGCGCGCTCGCGGCGCGGCTCGAGCGGTCGCTCCTGGGCCTGGACGGCGACGAGCCCGAGCGCCGGAGGGGCGGCTTCATCGCGTACCGCGACTTTTTGCTGTACCTGGACGCCTTCGGGTCGCGCGCGACGAGCGCGAGCCTCGCGGCCATCGCCGTCGCGGCGTGCGGGTGCGCCGTCGCGTCGAACGTCTGGCTCTCCGTCTGGGCCGACGACGGCGCGGAGGGCGCGGCGCAGACGCGCTTCCTCGTGGTCTACGCGGCCATCGGCGTGCTCCAGGCGGGGCTGCTCGCGCTGCAGACGATCCTGCTCACGCTCTGCGCGTTGGACGCGTCGAAGACGCTCCACGAGAAGATGCTCGACGGCGTGCTCGGCGCGCCCCTGCGCTTCTTCGACGAGACGCCCCAGGGCAACGCGCTGAACCGCTTCTTGCAGGACCTGGCGAACGTGGACGTCGACGTGCCGACGGTGTTTTTGGACCAGCTCACGCGGACATTGACGGTCGCGTCGCAGCTCGGTCTCGTGCTCTACTTCGCGCCCTGGGTCGCGCTCATGCTGCCCCTGGCCCTGGTGCCCTACGGCTTCATCTTCTCGACGGTGCGCGTCGCCGCGCGCGACACGCGGCGCCTCGAGGCGGCCGCGCACGGCCCCTGCTACGCGCACTTCAACGACGCCTTACGGGGCCGGGAGACGGTCGCGGCCTTCGGCGCGCTGGACCGCTTCTGCGACGCGAACGCGCGCCTCGTCGAGGCCATGGCGACGGGCAAGTACGCGAACGACGCGTGCTCCAAGTGGTCGCAGGCGCTGACGACGATGAACGGCTGCGTTTTGTACCTCGCCGCGGGGCTCTGCGCCGTTTTGCTCGTGCGGCGGGGCGACGTGTCCACGGGGCAGCTCGGCCTCGTGCTGCTCTACGCGGCGTCGCTGCAGCGCGCGGGCATGGACTACATGTGCGGCCTCGCGACGCTCGAGGCGCAGTTCGTGTCCGTGGAGCGCGTCGCGGAGTACTGCCGCCTGCCGCGCGAGCGCGACGACGGCCGCGGCCGCGCGCCGGCGGCGCCGGGCAGCGCGGCGGCGCTCGTCGCGACGGACGTGGCGCTGCGGTACCGGCTCTCGCGGCCCCTCGCGCTCCGGGGGGTTTGTCTGGCCGTCGCGCCGGGCGAAAAGGTCGCGGTGCTCGGCCGCACGGGCAGCGGCAAGTCGTCGCTCGTCGGCGCGCTCGCGCGGCTCTACCCGCTCGCGGCCGGCGCCGTGACCGTCGGCGGCGTCGACCTCGCGGGCCTGCCGCTCGCGGACGCGCGGGCGCGCGTGCGGGTGGTCGAGCAGAGCTCGACGTTGGCCAGGGAAACGGTCCGCGCGAACCTTCTGGGCCCTTCCGCGACCTGCGGCGACGAAACGGTCTGGGCCGCGCTCGACCGCGTCGGCGTCGCCGCGGCCGTGCGGCGCCTGCCGGGCGGGCTCGACCACGTCTGCGCGGAGCGCGGCGACGACTTCTCCGCGGGCGAGCGCCAGCTGCTGGCCCTCGCGCGCGCGCTGCTGCCGGCGCCGCCGCCGCTCCTGCTCTGCGACGAGGCGACGGCGAACGTCGACGAGGCGACGGACGCCAAGGTCCACGACGTCCTCCTGAGGGGCCTCGACGCGACGGTGCTCGTCGTCTGCCACCGCCTCGCCCACGTCGCCGCGTTCGACCTGGCCGTCGTGTTGGACGACGGCCGCGTCGTCGAGGAGGGCCGGCCCGCGGACCTCCTCCGCGACCCGGCGTCGCGGCTCGCGGGGTTGGTGGCCGCGGGTAAGAAGGGTGGGTGTTGGTCCTTGCACTGCAAGTTGCTGAGGCAAGATGCCGCACTGGCACATGATGGGCTTCTTGTTCTCGATCAGCGCGCCGCCGCCGCCGCCACAATCGCCGGCGCTTCTGCTGATGCGGCTCTTTCGCACTCCGACACCGCCGCCACCGCCGCCGCCGCCAGCGACGCCGGCGCTTCTTCCGCTGCTGCTCGGAGTGCTGGCCTCTTTTGAATTGCTGTGGATCGGCACGAGCATCATTTATTGGCGGCGGCACTTCTCTCACCGCACGCGCCGGCTCTCGGCGCGATCGCCGAGCTTTCGCAAACGTCCCAGTCTCCGAGAGGACTTCCGCGAGGAGGCCGCGCGGATGCTGACCGACTTTCGCGGCTCGCTCAAACGCGTGCTCGAAGTGACGGCGCCTTCACCGCGCGCAAGCTTGATTCGGGAGAGCACCAGCTTTTCGCCATCGGAGGTCTTCTCCGCCGCGGCCGCTGCCCTACGGAAACGGCCGAGCCTCGCGTCGGCGTCAACGCAGTCCAGCCGCAGCCTCGCGGACGCGTCTGCCGCCGCCGCCGCTGCGACGACCGATACGACGACGCCCGCTGGTGGCGCGCCCGCGGCGGTAGCAGCAACAGCTTCAGGCGGTATCTCTCCTGGCACGGCTTCCGCGCTCCACGCGCACGCGATGCGACGCCTCTCCTCGCGCGGCTCGATGAAAAGCGCCTCCTCGCGCTCGCGCTCGTTCTTCTCCCGCGCCGACAGTCGCGGCTCGATGAAACGCCTCTCCTCGCGCGCGCGCTCGATCTTCTTTCGCGCCGACAGTCGCGAGGAGTTCGGTGACGCGGACGAGGAGGAGGAGGAGGACGAGGAGGACGACGACGACGAGGACGAGGAGGACGAGGAGCCGTTGTCGCCCGCCGTCGCGGCCGAGGCCCTCGACATGAACCACGTGCGTCTGTCCCTCGCGCAGTACGTGTGGGGCGCGCACTTGTCGCCGTGCCGTCGATCCTGCTGCTCGTCGTCGGTTTCGCGCAGCTGCTGCTGGCGACGGTGCTGCGCCGCCTCCGGCTGCTGCGCCGCCCGACCGACGCGGAGCTCCACTCGACGGCGTGCGACCTGCTGCTCGAGTCGTCGCTCGCGATCCAGTTCCAGGTGCTCCGCGCGGAGGAGTCGGGCGACGAGGTCGGCTCCTTCGTGTGGACGCCCTTCCCCTTCATGGTCGACGACGCCGAGTCGGGCGACGTCGCGCCGGCGGGGCGCGAGGGCACGCTCTTCTCCGTGGACGTCGACCTGACGCGGCGCGCCATCCTCAAGGCGACGCTCAACGAGGAGCGGCTCGGGCTCCCCGACCTCGTCGCGCTGCTCGCGCACGCGCTCGCCGCCGACCAGCATCCGAAAGTCCACGCCTACGCCAACTGGGCCATCGACCCCGACGACGGCGTCGGCCACCCGTACCTCCGGCGCACGTCGGTGGTCACGGCCCTCTACAACCACTTTGGCAAGGCGAACGCGCCGTGGATCATGGGCCTGCTGCTCTCGAAAGGCGCGGCGCGCGAGCTCGACGCCGTCTTCGAGGCGTCGCTCGCCGTGACGCCCCCGCCGCACGCGGAGGTGCGACGGCTCGTCGCCCACTCGCGGCTCGTGCGCTTCATCGTTCGCCTGCGCGGCCCGTTCATGCGCTGCTTCGACGAGCACCGGGAGGCCTTCCCCGCGAGCTATTCCGCCGAAGCGTACAGCCCCGCGTCTTGGCATCGGCGTCGACGACGCTCTTGACGCCTGCGTGGGTGCGTAGGTACTTCCTCGGCACCGTGATGCACTCGCTCGACCACTTCAACTACACGCGCTTCCTCAGCCCGTGGGCGCTGCTCGCCATGGAGGTGTCGCCGCGGCTCGAGACGCTGCGCGCGATCCAGGGCGTCGTGCGCTGCATGCTCTCCGACGACCTGCCGTGCGTGCTCTTCGCGCGCGAGTACAAGGACTCGCCGATGGGCTTCCACCGCGAGGTCTACCGCATCGCGCGCGAGATCGACCCATTCCTCGCGGCGCGGATGCAGACCTGCATCATTAGGTGAGTGAGTTCCTCTAATGAGTGTCCCTCAAGTTGTCCCTCGCCGCTCCTGCGCCGTGCTCAACTGGCAGTTTCGTGCGTCAGAACGCGAAACAATTCGGGATACCACGTATTCCCGAGCAGCTGCCCCGTGCACGACCCGAGCTCTTATCGCGGATCGTCGAGCCTCGCCGTCAGTATGCTCTCGTCGCTGCTGCAGCAGCCCGCGCCGCCGGCGGCCAGCGAGCCCGACGCCGTGTCTCCGGCGACGCTCATGAAGGAGAACGGCAGGAGTCGCAGCGCGTCGTCGTGGCGCGAGGCGGACCTGAGCCCCATCGCCGTCATCCACGAGCTCATGCACGGCGCCCACTGCCGCCACGCGTCCTCCGTGCAGCGCCTGGGCGCGAAGCCCATCCTGCACACGTCGAGCGAGAGCCTGGCGGACTTCGCGGACCACGTCGACTTCGAGCTGGCCGACGGCACGATGGATTACTGGTCGGGCTGCCCGCACTTCGCGGAGGGCGGCGCGCCGGCGTCGCCCCGATGCACCTTCGTGCCGGGGTCGCCCCGCTGCGCCGGGTCGCCCCGCACGCCGGGCTCCTTCGCGCGGCGGCGCTGCGGCGACCGCGCGGCGCCGCGGACGGGCCCGGCGACGCCGCAGCGGGGCTGCCCGCCGGCGGCGCCGCGGCCGCCGTCGCCGGGCCACGGCGTGCGGCCGCCGTCGCCGGGCCACGGCATGTTCTTCTCCTTTGACGACGGGGACGCGACGCCGCGCCTCCCCGTCTTCGGGGCCGCGTGACGACGCCGCCGGCTCCCGGCGACCCGGCGCCCGCGCCGCTCGCCGTCGGACCCCGCCACAGAACGCACGCGACATCCGCGATCTCTTTAACACCACTTTCTAGCTCGTTTTGACGATGACACTAGCGAGAAGACCGCGACCTCTGAAACACAAAATGTTACGCAGAGCTACTGGGCCGCGGCGACGCACGTCGCCTCGTGCGCGGCGACCGCGTCGAAGCCGCCGCGGAAGCCGCAGCCGCGCTCGCACTCGTACTCGACCTCGCGCGCCTGCCGCAGGGCGCGCTTCTCGGCGATGAGCTCGAGGCCGAGCTCGAGCTTGTTGAAGAACCACGCCGTCAGCGCGAGGCGGTCCGCGCGCGACGGTAGGACCGCGTGCTCGAGCGCCGACCGGAAGACGAGGAGGCGGTCGTGCCGCGGCGCGAGGTCCCGGTGCGGCCCGGCGTCGTCGCGGGCGCCGCCGACGTAGGCCTCGGCGCAGCTGTCCGGCCAGATCCGCAGCTCGCCGCCGTCGGCCGCCGTCCAGGCCGGGTTCAGGTAGTAGATCGCCGTGAGCTTGCGCCCGGACGGCCGGCGCGGCGCGCTGTCGCGGTGGCGCACGTAGCCCGCGGACCCGGCGACGTACTGGGCCGTCATGAAGGAGCTGCTGTCCATCTTGAGCGCGAGCGCCGCCTCGAGCTTCGCCCGCAGCGCGTCCATCGCGGCCCGGTGCGCGGCGACGGCGGCGTCGTCGCTCTTCTTGAGCCAGGCGATCACGTCGTCGCGCCGCTTGCCGTCGACGGTCATCTTCGTCCCCTCGGCGATCGTCGACGCCGTCTTGTCCACGGCGAGGCACGACGACCGCAGCGCCGCCGCGTGGGCGTCGCCGAGGGCGCCGTCGACGACGGCGAAGCCGTCGCTGCGGATTTGTCGCGCGATGCCCTCGACGACGGCGTCGCTCAGGTCGATCGTGGTCGGCTCCGCCGCGAGGTCGACGGCGGCGACAGCTTCGTTTAGCGCTGCCATGTTTTGCCACAAGCGCTTTATTGAACCTTATGCTGAACATTACATGTATTTCATGAGGGCTGCCCATATGGCCCGGTTGTTCGTCGCCTGTCTCGCCGTCGCGCACGCGCTCTACGACGTCAGGACGACCTTCGGGGTCACCTACGCGCGGGGCCTGACGAACTGCACGAACGGCACGGACTGCCTCGCGTCGCGGGGCCTCACGCTGGACCTCTACGAGCCCGTCGGCGCCCCGGGCCTGAAGCCCCTCCTCGTCGTCATCCACGGCGGCTCCTACTGCATCTTGGACTCCAACGAGACCGGCGAGGTGGCCCAGGCGCGGTACTTCGCCGCGCGGGGCTACGTCGCCGCGTCGATCAACTACCGGCTCTCCGGCGACCGGGGCAACTACCCCGCGGGCGCGGGCGCCTTCGAGCCCCTCTTCAACGCGTCGTCGTGGTACGGCAACAACTACGACCACATGTACCCCGCGGTGCGCGACGCCAAGGCCGCGATCCGCTACCTCCGGAGCGCCGCGGCCGACCTCGGCGTCGACGGCGCCCGCGTCGCGGCGTCGGGCTCGTCCGCGGGCGCGACGTCCGTCATGGCCCTCGTCGCGGCGGACGAGGCCGACTTCAAGGACGAGGAGGCCGACGACCCGACGCTCGCGTCGACGCACGTGGGCGAGTCGTCGAAGATCGCCGCGGCGCTCTCGCAGTGGGGCGCGGCCTACGGCGCCGAGGTCCTCGAGTGGCTCGACGGCCGGCCGCGCGTCGCCGCGACGTCGCCGCCGCTCCTCGCCTTCGCGGGGACGAACGACACGGTCATCGTGCCCGCGAACTCGGAGTGGCTCTGCGCGCGCTACGCCGCCGTCGGCGCGACGTGCGCGCTCCGCCTCCTCGCCGGCGCGGGCCACGGCGCGTGGAACGCGACCGTCGGCGGGCGGTCGCAGAACGACCTCGCGTTCGACTTCTTTTCCAAGCATCTCTAAAAAATATTACTCTTGGAGATTCGCCCGCTCCTCGGCGACGAGGTTCCGCGCGAGCGCGAGGAGCGCGAGGGCCCCCGGCGTGTCAAGAGTCCGCGGCGCGTCGTCGAGGACGTAGAACGCCGCGGGCGGCGCGCCGCCGACGCGCTCGCGGAACCCGACCGCGCGCAGCGGCGCGAGGAGCGCGTCCCCCCCGGGCAGCGCGCGCCGGAGCTTGTCCAAACGCAGCCGCCGCGGGTTCCGGAGCCCGTCGACGGCGTCGGGGTAGTCCAAAACGTTGTCCACGACGCTTCGGTAGACCTCGACGCGCCGCGCGTGCGCCGCGGCGTCGCCGCGCGAGGCGGCGAAGGCGGCCTCGAAGGCGCTCTCGACGCGTCGCAGGATGCGGCTCTCCTCGAGCTGCTCCTCGGCCGTCTGCGCGCGCGAGCGCTTCGGCGGCTTGCGGATGATTGGCGCGGGGAGCAAGGCGCTCATGGGTCGCTCGTACTCGTCTTTCGTCGGATGCGAGGGCCTGCCTAACAATTGCTATCTGTCATCGTTCCCTTGCGCAAAATGCCCAGCTCATCCACTGCTGAATCGGCGTGCGGTCGCCTCGCCACTTGGCCTCGGCAGCGACCAGTGCGCCCACGCGCGCGTGCCCACGGGCCGCGCAGCGATTGATCCCGCGGTCTAGGTCGTATGGGAGGGCCGCGCGCGACCTTCCGGCGCTCGTAGAGCCGACTGCGCGCGCGCGCACGGCGGTCGAAAAAGTGCCGGAATTGGGCGATCCAGCCGTGCTCCGGCGCATCGAGGAACTCTCAAACGCGACCACCACTCAAAGCTTCCTATCATGATGCTACACGATGGTGCTGCGCAGTTTTTGATGTTTCGTCGAAATTCCGGCCGCTCGCGAATGTCCGCCGGGCGCCGAAACGCTTCGACCGAAAACGCGAGCCGCGGTGCGCCTGTGGGCGCTGGCGGCGGGCTGGCTGTCGTCGAAGGCGTAGACCATATGTGACGAGCGGGCGAAGGCGTCGGAGTCGCCCCGGGTTGCGAAATCGGCGTGCGAGAGGTTGTTCTGGTCAAAAGTGGCCTCAAATAGCCCGAAAACGAATGATTTCGGCGCCAAGCGCAGCGTTTCACGTCGACCGATCACCGTCGCTGTGTTCCGTCGGGCGGTTCGACATCATAGAGCTCCTGCACGGCGATCTACACCGTCTCCGACGCCCACAAGGTGCCCGACACTCGCCGAAAGCGTCTCGGCCGAGAAGCGGCGAATGGTCTCCGCGGCCTGTTTCGACCGCGTCCGGGCCTCGGTCGAGGTTTGTGCGACCTGCCCGTCCGTCGACGGTCCCGACCGCAGCCGCGGGCGGCTGGATCGCCGCAGAGAGCGCCTTG